>NW_015654050.1:485615-522225 GCF_001515625.1 Sinocyclocheilus rhinocerous
ACTGCACCCCATAAACACAATCAAGCCTATAAAAAAAACAGTCAACCACCCCTTTAAGTAACAGATATGGGTGTCATGCCGTAACATATTTTTAATACGACTGACTTTATATTTAATGTGAATTTAACATTGAAAGTTAATGTGAATGAAAACATTGCAAGTTAGGCTAATCACTAAACACTCAACACTTTCATTGTACAGAAAGAGAGCAAAGAACCTTTACACTGACAGTCTAGTTCAAACACTCTCAAAAACTCCCATTAAAATCACTGAAGCTGTTTACACTATGAAATTAATATCTTACAGATTCGTGGACACATTTGCACTTTGTTGTTTCTGAGAGAGAATTCGCCAGAAAGGTATCCAGTCAGCGATCGAGTGAAAACACCGGCATTTTAGCGATGACTCATCTGAACGCCTCTGATTGGTCATTGCATTCATAAGCTCAACAGCATTGTGTGTGATTGGTTAATGCGCAGTGCTGTAAAAGCACGTCTGTATCTGGCTCAGCGCCAGCCAGCGAATGCAGATTTGAATTTAGCAGCTGATGATATGAAGCGCTGAACGTTCTAATCACGCTGGTGTGATTTTATTAAATATAGAAAATATTAATAGGCTGTTTTTTTGTCTTTTGGAAGCTGCATTCAAAATCCACTTGGCTCAAAAATCTGAGGGGGCACGTGCCCCCTTACTTTGAATGGGCATGACGCCTCTGGTTGGATGTTTATTTTTCTGTGAACTTCCCTCTATGATATGCGTGTTTATGGTTACAGCTAGGCTGAGGTAACAGCAGATCAAGAAACATCTGTAACATTATGCAAGTTTCAAAAATTTAGACTTTTGCTGCAACATGAACAAATTCAGTAATTGTACTAACCATCTGGGTCACATTTTTGTATTTCTTTGTTCTTGTTATATTGTATTTATAACTAATTATTCTGATTGACACTTGTTAACTAATTACAAATTTTTGTACTCATTTACTCACCCCCAGACCATCCAAGATGTAGATGTGATTGTTTCTTCATCAGAGCAGATTTGGAGAAATTTAGCATTGCATGACATGCTCATCAGTGGATCCTCTGCAGTGAATGGGTGCCGTCAGAATGAGAGTCCAAACAGCTGATAAAAACATCACAATAATCCACAAGTAATCCGCATGACTTCAAACAGTAGCTTCCATCTAAAATATGACACCTCAATCCAAAAAAATTGGATTGAGAATAATAAAAGCCATATCCATGAGTTCTCAATCCAAACTATTGCTTTGTTTTAAAATGCCGTAATCATAGTTTTGTTTCATTTTGGGTGAACTATTCATTTAAGAATGCAACCTTGACTTGTATTACTATTAGTTTACTATACTAATATAGTGTTAAGATGTGACATGCACACTGAGTGTGTAACTGACCTGCACAACATCAGAGTTTTTGCTATAAATGATGAAATCTAGCGTATCTCTGAAGGCTCTGAAGCATATGTTGTCGTTTAAGTGATTATTGCTCCCAACTGTACTGTACACCAACCTACCATTACTGCAGCAGAGCGACAGACCATGATGGATGGGAGGAATTATCTAGGCCATTACGTTATGCCATCCACTCCATTTGCCCCACTGGGTCTATCATGTACAATTCTGCACTTGTGCTCCAGATGTGCTGTCTCATGAAACTATCCATCATGCACAGGGAATTCACGCTCATCCACACACATTTCTTTCTCATGCTCTTTCTGCTCTTTGCTTTCTCACACTCTTAATTGCACCATTATTCCATTAGATGTTTGTTGTTTACAAAAAGATATCTTCGCTTTTTGAAAAAAAAAAAAGGGTGGAGTCAATAAAAAAATGGAAAAATGAAAATGTGCATCATCTGTTATTAATGGTGCACACTTAACAGAATAATAAAAGCCATTTGGTTGACAAAATGTATTAAGATCTCTGAATTCTCCTTTAGATGACCTCTGTTTCTTCATATCATACAAGCATTGATCCAAAAAAGAAATGTTAAAAAAGATTTTACTATCAATGTGAAGGTTTTTGAGCTTGCTGTGCTTGAACAGGAGAAGAAATTAAAGGAATTAATGTCTTGTAAAGCAAAAAGCCGTGTGTTTGTAATAACCAAATCCACCACTAAGACATTTTAATGTTGCGTCAGGCCAAAATTCCAGTCAGTAATCCATAATATTGCTTTCTCCAGTGAAATAGTCATCTCATCTGAATCAGGAGAGAAATATGCACAGATCAAGCACTGTTTACAAGCAAGTCTGAAACAGTTCTAAAATATATGTGTGTATTTTGATGTGAGAGGATAACAAGGGATGTACTTTTTCATTGGAGGAAGCAATATTATGGATTATGGATTTTTCAGTGACAGTTTAAAATTAAAACATCTTGATGGATTTTTTTCTTACAAACATGCTGCTTTTCACTTTACTAGACATTAACTGATGGACTGGAGTTGTGTGGTTTATTTGTGGATTACTGTGATGTTTTTATCAGCTGTTTGGTCTCTCATTCTGACGGCACCCATTCACTGCAGAGGATCCATTGGTGAGCAAGTGATGTAATATTAAATTTTTTCAAACCTGTTCCAATGAAGAAACAAACTACATCTTGGATGGCCTGAAGGTGAGCAAATTTTCATTTTTAGGTAAACTGTTCCTTTAAAACTAATTTAGCTTGATTAGATTGTGTAATATGCTGATTATGTGTCGTGTTTATGTATATAATGGTTGGAATATAGTATACACATGGTTGCATGTTCATTTTGAAAGTAGGTTAATGTGTTTTGGTAAAAAACTGTTTACAATAATGATCTTTACAATTTTGTGTGCTAGAGCCAAGTAGAATTTTGTGCTCCTTGATTATTATTCTTGGTCTCAATCTATAGATCCATATTTGAGGGTATACAGCTGTGGAGGTTTAATCCACACTCGAGACAGGCCAAATAAACTGTAAACAGTGGTCCAATTATTCACTAAGCCAGTTGGAGAGGAACAGTGATTAGGCGAAGCATTCCCTGTGTGTACGCTCGCTCCTTTGTAAGGGAACTGCGCTGCCTTTGATTACAGCAAACACATCCACAGAAAGTGGAATCTCGTTTCCCTGTGTAAAGTGATTTTCACTCAATAGAGGGACTCGGTTAACGTGTGCTGCAGTCAGTGCTTGACTTATGCGCTGATTTTGTGGTGGGCAGTTTCACTGGTTCATCACGGGCAATCAACTGAGTTTCGTGTAATGATTTTTTCCTTATAGCATGTAGATGTTTGACCAGCTTGGCAGTTTGTGATGTTGTAATGGCGGGGGTTTTTCTGTCACAAGGTTCAGAAGGTCTGATTGAATTCCTAGTGTTGATTGAATAACAACAGAAAGAACACTACCGTTAAGTTTGGGGTTGATCAGACTTTTTCATGTTTTTGAAAGAACACTCCAATGCTCAGCAAGACTGCATTTATTTGATTACTGATTGAAATACAATAAAAACGGTAATATTACAATTGTGCTCCTAAATATTTCTGTGGAAAATGTGATACTTCTTTTCAGGATTCTTTCATGAATAGAAAGTTCAAAAGAACAGTGTTTATTTAAAATAGAAATCATTTATAACATTATAAATGCCTTATTGCTTTAGATATTATGTAGATATTGCTTTAATAATGCACAATGTTCATGTGTTCAACTCTCTGTATAAGTTTTTGACAACTTACAAAATTGTGTTCAAGGATAAATAATAATAATAATAATAATAATTTATTATTACTCAGTTATTATGTGTTTTAAAGACTGGACTGAAATAATTAATAATTACATATTATTTTATTCTATTGACCCATAAGGTGCTATAAGTAAATATTTTACACATTTATAATAATTTTATTTGTATTAATTAATTTATTTGATCTTATTTTGTTTTCACAGTATAAATGACTACTTTAAACATGAAATATATAGCTGCACATATATTTTAGGAAAAGGTCCATGGCATCGAAAAGATTCACAAATTCTCAGTGCCTCAGCAATTAGATTTAGATAAACACAGAAGTGCTTCACACATAATATACACTAGAATAATAGAATTATACTTTTATATAGTTATTAATATTTTGACTTTTCTTTGGTTTCATGCAGGATTCGAACAGCATGAAGGTCAGTAAATGATGAAAACCTTCAGTCAAGTTCAGTCTTCAGTACAGTAATGGAATCCTCTGAAAAAAGTTCAATATGACACCAGAGTGACATGTCGGTGGAGGAGGCTAAAAGCCTCTTTGGTCATTGAACTGTAAATCACATCAAATCCAATGTAAAATATATTATTTAATGCAAAATGCATGTACCACTAACTTAGAAAATGACCAAATGCTAGCAATCCAATTCTTCAGCGCATTTAGATTCTTCACGCTTTCCCCAGAAAAAGGCCTCTTTCTCCTCTCTGTGCATTCTTAGGGGTATTTCAGATGCTTTTAAAATAAAAACATAAGAATGGACCTGCCCTGAAGGCACCAGCATGCCAGCAGGTTCCATGACACCCCTGTTTCTCATTTTGGATAAATACAGCCATTCCGGACACCGACATATGGTTCACGTTTGAGGAGCACATGTTTCAAGACTTGGTGAAGCAAATGCCCCACCGGAGATATCCAAAACAATAGTTTTTCAGATAGGCCTGTGTTTCCAATGTGCTGATGAGCAAAGGATGTGCTGTTTTGGGAATACTCATCATGTGATTCAAAGCAGAGAGATTTTGAGGGTTTTAAAGATGATTTTGAAGCCTTGAGGCAGTAGAATTTTGATTTGACATGTGAAGTTCTTGTCAGAGCCTCAGTTGTTGTGTTTTATTTGTTTTTCTCCAATCATGGAAAATCCCCAGAAAGCCACGCAGAACTTTTGTCAGCAGGTGCTGCAGCCACACCAGGAATTAGTTGGGCTTTGGTTCTCGACCTACATTCTACATCTGACCCTTTGAAATAACACCAGATAATGCTTGTAGTCTCAAGATTAGAAAAATGGCCTTGATGTTAAGGAGTGGTTCTGGTTTGGGCTTCATAAGGATTGATTTCAGTTTTTGTTTTTGTCTCGACTGATGGATAGATCCTGTAAAGACAGCTTATTAAATATAATACACTCTAAAGATTATAATACACTTTAAAGATGAAATGTATTTGATTTTAAAAACACCGTAAAAATTATTATTATAATTATTGGAAATGATTACAATTTAAAATAATGTTTTTCTATTTTAATATATATTAATTATTATTATTATTATTATTATTATTATATATTTTAAAATCTAATTTATTTCTGTGATGGCAAAGCTGAATTTTCAGCAGCAATTAATCCAGTCTTTAGTGTCAAATCATCCTTCAGAAATCATTTCAATATTGTAATTTGGTGCTCAAGAAACATTTATTATTATTATTAATGTTGAAAATGGTTGTGCTGCTTAATATTTTTGTGGAACTGTGACACTTTTTTTTTCAGAATTCTTTTATTGAATTAAGAAATCTTAATTCTTAATCTTAAAATTAGAAATCTCAAAAGAACACCATTTATATGAAATGTCTTTATGGTCTAATTTGATCAAATGCATACTTGCTATATATATATACACTCCCCAAAGTTGTCAATGGTAGTGTATATCGGAAAAAGTGATAGCTTGACAGCTTCTCTAATGATGGTTGCAGCAGCCTTTTCCTAAATGTTTCCAGCAGATATACATGATTACTAATTTATCATTATGTGAATGCAGGGTTTTAACCAACAACCTTTCATTTATCAGCCTAGACTTTTAAACTCTCCCTCAAATCTATTCAATATATTTTAAAGCCTAAACGTTTAATTTCTGCTCCTTTAGCTTCACCCAATGACTAAAGTAATGCATTGGTCAGACAAACAAACAGCTTCGCCTAAATTGGGTTGTGCCAATGGGTCAGCTGGGACAGGAGAAAATATTTCACATCAAAAAATGTCCCTCCTCAGTTTTAAAGATTTACTGCCTTGAATCTTGCAACACCAACAAAGAAGTTTGTCTTCAAACTGGAGCTGTTTCTGTGCTTGCCAATCCCCGCCACACTCCATTCTCATAATTCACAATGTAAGTTTAGAGTAGCTGGACCACAGCATGCGCCTGAGGGCTGTTCTGGCCCCTCAGACTCCAGGGGTGCACAGAAATTGGAATGACCAACGAGGAGGTCTTTTCTTGTTAGTGAGATTTATTGTTTTTTTCCGTTGAGTAAATGAATCAACAAACATGGCATTTCCCCCTGTGTGCAGTGGACTAAGATGAACCCTGTAGAGTATTGGTTTAAATTTTGTTCGCTGCTTAGATTTCTGGGTCACCAGCTCGGGAGGATATTGGGATTTTCATTTGGCCTTGGAAACTGATGAGGCAACTAGTGAGGCAAACATGTTGGAGTGGTTCAGGTCTTCAAGCATGCTGGTAAAGTCCCTGAAAGTTCTGGTACTTTATCAATTTAATTTGAACAAGAAACAAAGCCTCCTATTTTGAGATTCGTAATTATATATTATTTTTAAATGTACAAAAATATTTTAACCAGAGCTAGCACTGCCTTCTGCCAATCTTATGATATATTTGGCATCAATGCTTCTTGCATCATATTCATACACTCATTGTGTCATAACATTTAGCTGATTTCATTTTTTACAAATACATTAGCAAGTCGATTCATATTCAGCATCATAATTTAAACATTTTTCAAAATATCTTCTTTTGTGTTGTGCAGAATAAAGAAAGTCAGGTTTGGAATGATTTGGAAATAAGGAAATGTAATTTAAAGGGATAATTCACCCAAAAATGAAAATTACCCTATGATTTACTAACTAATTTACTAATGGGGGTCCAGATTTTGAAGCTCAAAAAAGTGCACTGAAATCCACTGGAATGCCACTCTCTCGTGAATGCACGTATCACAGTTAGCGGGAAGCTAGAGATTACAGTTTATACAGTTTTAAATATGGATATTTTTATTACATAAACGCATCGCTTCACTTCAGAAGGCCTTTATTAACTCACCAGAGCCTTGTGGAGCACTTTTTATGATGGATGGATGCACTTTTTTTGGGCTTCAAAATCTCGACCACCATTCACTGCCATTATAAAGCTTGGAAGAGCCAGGACATTTTTTTATATAACTCTGATTGTATTCGTCTGAAAAGAAAGTCATTTACACCTAGAATGGCTTGAGGGTGAGTAAATCATGGGGTAATTTTCATTTTTGGTTGAACTATCCCTGTTAAAGTACGACCTTTTAAAATAGGTGAAAATGAGCCTATTGGTGATGAAGGATTAAATTAACAGAATATTAATTAATTCAGACAGTTTCACGACTGAAACTAGTAATATTTTAGGATGATTTATCTAATCACTGGGAAAAATAAGTGTGTTATTATGTGTTTGTTTGTTTGTGTGTGTGAGAGAAACAGCAGTTTTTCCTGCTTTCCTTCCTGCATAAGTCAGTTTGATCATACTTGGTAATACAAGAGGCCCACTTTCTACATGCCAGCCAGAGAACGGGGTAAACACGATCGATTTCACGAAGCCCCTGCAGCTTCAACACGCTCACACACATGAGGTCAGCGTAATTAGCCCACCCTCGCTGTCTCTGTTAACTCCACCTTCCTGTCAGTGGACTAGACTCAGTGGCTCGGATATGAAAGATAGCTCCTCGCTGACTATGAAAAACTTTCTCTCTCTCTCTCTCTCTGACAGGTGCAAACTAATATTATTCTCTTTGCTCTCTAACTGATACCTGTGCCAGGTGTGGGCTGCTCCGGTGTCTTGTAGCGCTGGCTCTTTTAGCTCCGGTCTCTTCCTGCATCAAAGGCCCTTACTGTAAACCAGCTAAAGACAGCCAGAGGGACGATGGTAATGTGAGAGCGTGTTAATGGCAGAGATAGAGGAGGGGGCGATGGGACACCAGCTAGGCTCAGCACAGCTGACCTTTTATACTAGAAGAGATCAAAACTATCAGAGACAGCTATAAAACTACCAGATAGATAGATATAAGAAGGACAAAATTACTGTTCTTTTCTGTGTAAAGTTAAATCTAAGTTTACAGCTTTCTTGTACATTTTCATTTAGTTGTGTGGCTGTGATATAGATAATAATCAAAACCACACAGATGTTTGGTTTTTGGCAGAGTATCCGAGGTACGAGCTGTAAAGGCACAGTGCAATTCTGGATAGGGGGCGGAGAGTAGCAGCTCATTTGCATTTAAAGATACATACATGAAAACAGCATGTTTTTGCTTCAACTCAAAAATGGGCATTTGCAGCATGGTATATTAAATTGTCTGTGGGGTATTTTGAGCTGAAAGTTCACAGACACATTCTGCGGACACCTGAGACTTATATTTCACCTGTAAAAATCAGCATAGTGGGTTGCCATTAATGATGTATATGATCAGTGTATGATCTCAAAGCGAAGGTTTTGATTAAGCTGCAGTGTTTACACTTCAAGTAAGCCAATGTGTATTTCTCTTTTTAAAAAAAAAGACGTTTTTTTTGCACTTTAAATGGAGATGGGAGAAAAAAAATGCAATTGATATGGTGCATTCTTTCAAGATGATTGTCCTTTTTCTCAGACGTGAAAAACATGATCTTTGTTTCCTGCCTTTGGCAGTTCTTGTGGGAATTCTGCTTTCTGCTACAAAGTTTCAAATTCAAATTAAATTAAGCAAAGCACATAGTTTGTTCTGTCTAGAGCAGTGGATTGCAATCAGTTTTGTAACTCAAATGTCTCCACACCCCACTAGTTGGGGAAATAAACATCATTGCCCAACCCTTCAGAAATGTCTGGCAAATATCCTGATTTTTCACCCCTCAACTCTGATTAAACTCTGCTAGTTCTTTCATGCCAAGATATGGGTGTTTCTGGCTCTTCGGGGTGCTGAAGTCTTAGTCAGAGTTGCCAGCTATCCAGCTCATATGTCGAAGGAACATGCTGTGATCACTTATTAGAGAAACTGAGAGGACTCTGTCCACATTGCATAGCTATAAGTCATTTAATGTACAGTAAGATGACTGCTAATGAAGCTCAGAGATACACTAGATGAAAGCACAGAAGACAGTTGTTAATCTCATAAAAAATACTGACATAAATGTTCATTAATACATTTTTGTTGTTATTTCATGAAATATAATGAAAATAAGATGTTCATCATGATAATAATAAAACATTTTGGTCCCACTTTATTTTAAGTGGCCTTAACTACTATGTACTTACATTTAAATTAATCATTTGGTACAATGCACTTATTGTGTTCATACATGTTTTTACATTGTACTTATATTTAAAAAAATACCTGCATGTAATTATATCTGTAATTAATTTCTGTAATTACATTTATAATTACACTGTTAACCCATCCCTTACACCTTAACCCACCCTTTGTCAGACTCTGGTTCATGTTTTGTGTGCGTTTTGCTCCCCATGTGACTCCAATTCCCTTATATGGTCCTTCCTGTTCCTGTCCTCGTTTGTGTGTATTCGTCTCCAGCTGTGTTTCTTAATTTGTTCCCAGGTGTTCTCCATTGGTCCTGTGTATTTAAAGTGTGTTCTTGTTCTTTGTCAGCCGTTGAACGTCATCCTGTCGTGTCGAGTCCTGTGATCCCCAGCCTTTGTTAATAAAACCCTTTTGATTTATTCGACTCCGTGTCTCCTCGCTCCTTTGTTCCTCGTGTGTGTAACGTGACAGAACGGCTGACCAAAACAGTAAGCGGCGCTCCTTCTCCCGTGTTTTGTTTTCGTTTTTGAACATCCGTGGTTAGAAGTCCGCCCACTGTGAAGCGTGCCGGCCGCGCCGTTGTCTAGCCTGCCAGCCAGGGCTTTCCCCAGCCCGCTGACCGGGCCGATGTCAAGCCCGCCAGCCGGGGCTTTCTCCAGCCCGCTGGCCGCGCCGTTGTCAAGGCCGCCGGCCGTGGCTCTCTCCAGCCTACCGGTCTCACCGAAGACAAGCCTACCGTCCGCCCAGATGTTGGTTTGCCAGCCGCACCGAGTCAAGTTCACCGGCCATTCCTATGGCAAGCCCGTTGCACGTTCAGATGGCAAGCCCACCGGCGGTTCATATGTCAAGCCCGCCAGCCGGGGCTATCTCCAGCCCACTGACCAGGCCGATGTCAAGCCCGTCAGCCGGGGCTATCTCCAGCCCGCTGGCCACACATATGGCAAGCCCGCCGGATATTAAAATGGCAAGCCCGCAGGACGTTCAGCACTCTCACCCACCGACCACGCCTTTTCCCCCCGATCCAGAAGAGGAAACTAGGGGTGAGGAGAAGGGTGTCGGCTCCTACCCCAGAGCTCGCTCCAGTGTCGGCCCAGACCACGCCTGTTCCCCCCGATCCGGAAGAGGAAATTAGGGGTGAGGAGAAGGGTGTCGGCTGTGGCCCCAGAGTTCGTTCCCGTGTCTCCTCGCTCCTTCGTTCCTCGTGTGTGTAAAGTGACTCCCTTAAACCTACCCATACCATAAAACCTGTCCCTAACCTTACCCGTTTCCCACCTCAATAGCAGCAAAAGTGTTTTGCAATACAATATGAACACAATGGTACAAGTACATTGTACCAACATTTTAATTAAAACCTTAATGTAAATATTTAGAAAAAAATAACTCTTCAAGATATTATCAATGAACTAACAATGTTTTTTGAAAAAAGAAGGCTAAAAATAATTTCAAATAATCACAGTCAATAATAGATACGAACACCACTAAGTGTGTTTTTTCCCCCGCAAAATCGTTAAGCGCAAACCCCACCCTGAAGTCGGTTCCAAAGACTTTATTGGTAATGTCAATCACAGTGCTGACTGCCTACAAAAATGCCAAAACAAAAACGAATCGTTAGCCTAAAATCTTAAAGGAATAATTCAAAGAAAAATGGACATTTGCTGAAAATGTACTCTGCAGGCCATCCAAGATGTAGATTAGTTTGTTTCTTCATCAGAACAGATTTGGAAAAATTTAGCAGTACACATTACATGAGCACTTGCTCACCTTTGGAACCTCTGCAGTGAATGGGTGCCATCAGAATGAGAGTCCAAACAGTTGATAAAAACATCACAATAATCCTTCCTTAATACACACCACTCCAGTCCATCAATGCACTTCTTGTGAAGTGAAACACTGCCTGTTTGTAAGAAATAAATCCATCATTAAGACGTCCCCAAGTATTTTTTTTTGGGGGGGGTAGTAGGGCTCCAGCCGTAGAGGCCGAGGCGGGGGCTAAGGCCGCGGCCTCGAAGGCTGCTCCGCCATGGCCTCCTGAACTGCCTGCACCACCATGTCCTCCTGAAGTCCCTACTCCGCCACGACCTCCTGTGTTCCCTACTCCTCCAAGACCTCCTGTGTTCCCTACTCCGCCACGACCTCCTGAGTTCCCTACTCCGCCACGACCTCCTGTGTTCCCTACTCCGCCATGGCGCCCAGAGCTGACAGATCCATTAGCAGTACACATTACATGAGCACTTGCTCACCTTTGGAACCTCTGCAGTGAATGGGTGCCATCAGAATGAGAGTCCAAACAGTTGATAAAAACATCACAATAATCCTCAAGTAATACACACCACTCCAGTCCATCAATGCACTTCTTGTGAAGTGAAACACTGCCTGTTTGTAAGAAATAAATCCATCATTAAGACATCATTATTTTTAACCTTAAACCATTGCTTCTGGATAAAGTCCTCTGTCCATAATATTGCTTTCTCCAGTGAAAAAGTCGTCTCGTCTGTATCAGGTGAGAAATCTGCACAGATCAAGCTGTGGATTCAAGCAAAAACAGTCCAAAACAGCTCTAAGCAAATATGTCAGTGGAGTTTGATATGAGAGGACAACAGGGGATTGACTTTTTCACTGGAGGAAGCTTTATAATGGATTATGGACGTATGAAAACATCTTGAATTCGTTTCTTACAGCACTTTGCTTTTTGCCACACGAGATTAATTGTTGGACTGGAGTCATGTTGATTACTTGTGGGTTATTGTGATGTTTTTATCATCTGACGGCACCCATTCACTGCAGAGGATCCACTGGTGAGCAAGTGATGTAAAGCGATGTGATGTATGTGTATATATATATAATATTCCTATAAGAACTACATTTAAAGGATATTTTCATCAAACAAAAAACTTTGTAAAAGAATTAACACCAAATGGCAGCTTACCGCATGCTAAATGCCTTATTCAGTTTGACATATTGGTCATGGAAATGAGATCATTCATCCATGACATCCACATTCGTGGTGTTACGCTGGGAATTCTAACCATCTACCCTCCAGTTAGTGGTAATGAGGTTCAACCACAGAGCCACAGAGTGACTGAAGCATCCTGTGAGAAAACCAACTGTTTTGTCACTATCTATAGGTCATGGAAACTCCCATTCACGGAGGTCTAAGCAGCCTGAATGTGTTCAGTTCTGCTATTTTGACTGTCTGAGAGCTGGCCGGGTCAGGTACTGTTTTGGAATCAGACGGGATTGCAGTGTTCTGGGTTGAAAATGGTTGCATGAGATTATGGTTGATGAATGGTAGTGTGCAAAGGGTTTCCTGTGGTTGCAGGATGAGGGTGGGTGTAGCGTGAGTTTAAAGAAGGGCTAATGGAGGTTAAGGGCTTACTGGGGCAATGTGCATGAACAATAATAGTACGAGGAAAGTTTAAAGATGTATTTTTGGCATCTCATTTGCTGCGGTAGAGCGTTCTGTTCAGTGTTGACTCTTTATAATTAAATACCCAAAGGACTGGATTTAAGAACAGGACAACAAAAAGCACACAAGTTTTAATCTGTACTGAATGAAAACAGTGACTGAAAAAAAGAAATTCTTGGTAAATTTCACAAATAATCACAAGTAGAAATATTGAAATAGTATGTTCAGTAACACCTTACTTGAGGCTTTTATGTATAATGTATTATGTAATGTATTAATGCATTATATCTTTTCAGAGATAATTGTAACCATGTTAAAATGCATTATTATATTTGTAGATTCCTTGTAACATCTAAACCATCTAAACATCCCAAATTGTTTGTTTGTTGTGTTTTAATGCATAATAAATCTATGTAATCTTTGTAATTTAGTGTACTGTATATACACAAAGTGATTCCAGTGTGCACTGATAACGTGCATTTTTTGTTTAGGTTTAAAATCCATGACTGATACTTATATTCTTGGTACTTAGAAAATTAAATCTGACATTTTTAATTTTAATTTAATTTTCTTATGATTAGGGCAATTTTTTTCTTGAATACGCTCAATTTCACAAGCAGCTACAAAAACAATTTAATGATAAATATGTACTTAAAATCCATCATCCCTGACAGGTCTCTTTTTTTGGAGACAATTTAACAGCTTAAGTTAGATGCGTAATTTATTTTTCTGATTTCACCACAGACTCTGAGCCATTGTTGTGCAAAAGACCTTGCATCCTATGAAAATAAAGCTGGAAATAAGTAGCATTTATGGGAAGTTTTGCTGCTGTAGATCTGTCTGTTGATGTCTGTACTCTTAATGTACACGCAGTGCTCCTCATTAGATAATTGATCATCTTGGTTCCTCTCCATGAATCTGTCTGGGTCTGGGAAGCTCTTGCATCTTCAATTCATAAGACCCAGCTGTTTACCACAGTGTAAACACGGTCTAGTAACATTCAGGAACATCTTGCACAAGACTGCTATTGGTGATCAAAACAAGCAGAGGCAAAGCACGGAGGTCTCATCAACACATTTCAGCTGCGCAAACAACAAAATGGATATTTCAGTGGCAATGGCAGGCTTTTGGAGACCATTAGGTGAAGTCATGCCACATGTAAGATCAAACAGTCCAGACTCTCTTCTGCATCTCAAATTTTAAAAATTTTCTCCATAAGCGAAACTTATATCTTCCCTTTATAAAGTAATGATGGGAAGTTTGACCTGCACATCAGTTCTTTTGAACAATTGGTTTCAATGATCCGCTTTGAAAATGATTCAGCGGTTCATCACATGACTTCCTGGTATATTAAATGCTCTATACGTTCCATTAAAGCTATATATACACACATCATGCTGTTTATTATGACTTTTTTAATACGTTTTTTTTTTATTAACCAGAGTGTTTATGTTGTTTGCATGTATTCGAATATTATTTGCATTTACATTAAACAATACAAAAATTAATTTACTCTTGACCAAAACGTTTTTGCATATTCTTTTTTGTAAAACTTGCTTGTTTTCATGTTCATAAAACTGTAAACATGTTTCTAGTACATTGTATTTGTAATATTTCTGCTCTTTGTCTATTCAAGTAACTTTCTGTAACTTTCTTTACTTTGGCTAATGTTCTGTAAATGTTATGATGTAAGTTCTAACCAAAACATTCTAACCAAACATAAAAACTTTTTTAATACGTTTTTTTTTTATTAACCAGAGTGTTTATGTTGTTTGCATGTATTTGAATATTATTTGCATTTACATTAAACAATACAAAAAATAATTTACTCTTGACCAA
Organism: Sinocyclocheilus rhinocerous; assembly: GCF_001515625.1. Classification (NCBI taxonomy): domain Eukaryota; kingdom Metazoa; phylum Chordata; class Actinopteri; order Cypriniformes; family Cyprinidae; genus Sinocyclocheilus; species Sinocyclocheilus rhinocerous. The sequence goes on from NW_015654050.1 coordinate 500,107, forward strand.
AACCTTTTTGCATTTTCTTTTTTGTAAAACTTGCTTGTTTTCATGTTCATAAAACTGTAAACATGTTTCTAGTACATTGTATTTGTAATATTTCTGCTCTTTGTCTATTCAAGTAACTTTCTGTAACTTTCTTTACTTTGGCTAATGTTCTGTAAATGTTATGATGTAAGTTCTAACCAAAACATTCTAACCAAACATAAAAACATTTTTATAATCAAGACAAAAAAAAAAAAACTAGAGTTTTGAACATTCACAGAACTTTTGTAAATAAATAATGTTTTCATAACTCTTTGGTAATAAGACTTTTGTTTATTGCATTTGCATTTAGTTTACATTTGGACAAAGAAAATTGTTTGGATTTTTGTTGCTATTATTAAAATTATTTTGTTTGCTTGTTGATAAAACTGTAATTTAGTCATGTTTTAAACAATTTCTGGTACAATCTATTTCTAACCTTTCTGCTATTTGTCTATTCAACTTGCTTCGGTTAATATAAAAACATTTTTATAATCAAGACAAAAAAAAAAAAAACTAGAGTTTGGAACATTCACAGAACTTTTGTAAATAAATAATGTTTTCATAACTCTTTGGTAATATGACTTTTGTTTATTGCATTTGCATTTAGTTTACATTTGGACAAAGAAAATTGTTTGGATTTTTGTTGCTATTATTAAAATTATTTTGTTTGCTTGTTGATAAAACTGTAATTTAGTCATGTTTTAAACAATTTCTGGTACAATCTATTTCTAACCTTTCTGCTATTTGTCTATTCAACTTGCTTCGGTTAATGTTCTGTCAATGTTTTCTCAATGTTCTAAACAAAATACTCCAGCACAAACATAAATAAAATATTTGTATTACCATGACAAAATAGTCTTAAAACATCTAAAAAAAATACTTTAAAGTTTTAAATGTTCCCAGAATTACTTGTATGCATCTGAATAGCCAAGCATCCTTTGCTTTTATTGCATGCTGTTTGTCAAAATTAGTTTGTTTGCATGTAGATACAACTGTCATTCATGGTGTAAACATATTTCATATTTCTTACTGTATGTAAATGTTATCTCAAAGTTGTAGAGGAAACATGTAACATGTAAATCAAAACAGGTTGTATAATCAAGACAAAATGATTTAAAAAAAAAATAGTTTTGAATGATTCCAGAACTTCTGTAAAAATGTTTTTATAACTTTATTGTAAAGGAAACATGTAACATGTAAATCAAAACAGGTTGTATAATCAAGACAAAATGATTAAAAAAAAAATAGTTTTGAATGATTCCAGAACTTCTGTAAAAATGTTTTTATAACTTTATTGTATTATGACTTTTATTTATTGCTTATTCATGTATCTGAATATAATTTGCATTAAACATAAAGCATAAAAAATACATTAAACATAACTACAGTTGATTTACATTTGGCAGTTTCTTCTATTTGTCCACTGAAGTAACTTTGGCTAGAGTTCTGTAAAGACTACCTCAAAGTTCTAAAACAAGTGTTCTCACACAAAAGTAAAATAAATGTTTGTATAATCAAGAAAAAGAAAAGCTGGATTTTAAAGCATTAAAATGCATTAAATGTATGTTAAACACTCCCAGAACTTTTGCAAATAACAATTTCAGAACCTAAAGAAAACATTCTTTCTTACTACAAAATTGTTAACTGTGATCATACATCAAAGTATTTTTTCTCTTTTGAAAAAGTCCTGGAAAATCGTGAATCATATTGTGAACATGAAAGCTGTAATCGCTGTATAGATGCTTGAGACTGTAGTGTTGTCTGCGGTGAGGACGGGCACCGTGTGTGTGTGTGTGTGTGAGAGAGAGAGAGAGAGAGATTATGTTTTACAATTAGAATGAGCTGGAGTCTTCTGCTCAGTCACCATGTGGAAATGTTTTAGTGAACAAGGTATCAAAGTGAGACACCTGCAAGACATTAAGGCAGAGTTTTGCACACTGATGAGTGAGGCAGTGTGTTTTGGTTGATGAAGGAGAACTGCGAAGTGTACATTGATGTGTTTTCCATATAGAATGTCTAACTATTTCAAAGTCCACACCTGTGGTAAATTACATGTACAACACACACACACACACACATATACACATGACAGATCATTTAAGATCACCAGGAAAATAAACCAACCCCAAAGTTGGTGAGACCTGCAGCTGCACTGAACAGTGTAAAAAAAAAAAAACTGTTTCTATGGAAACACTAATTTCAGCTCACTCCTGAGTGTCCATGACAGCTCCTCCTGTCTAAATGTCTGGAAGAGGGCTGTCAGAACAGGTTTTACTCCACCATAAGGACTGAGATGGTAGTATGCATAAGCTCTCACCTTGGGAAATGACATAATTACTATTTTCCCTAAAGTAAAGGAAGGAAACCAAGTTTCTCATTTACTGCCATTAAAAATACATGGAAGTATCTGACAAATGACACATACACTATAAACATATTTATCTAAGAAAGTAACCAAAGTGGCCCCTAAAATATTTGGACACTTAAGTCACATTTAGAAATGTTTGAACGTCTTTGCATTAAATATCAAGCTTTTCTCTGAACTAACTTTACATTTTTGCGTCGACTTTTAACCAACTGGTGTCAATGTCATTTTTGGTGGATGAATGAAGTCAGTTCACCTGAAGTTCACGCAGGTGTCCTAGCAGGTGTAGTCCATCACATTATATTCCACTTACGTTTGACAACCAAAGTGTCCAAATACTGAACAGAATATCTACTGTTTTATCATTTAAAACCTAATAAGCGTCTTTTTGTGCAGTGTTTTGTTTGAAAAGTTGTGCTACATTTCTTTAAAATAAATTCGTTTTGAAATTTTGCATCCTAAAATGTACCCTAAAGTGTGTCCTAAAGGAGTAGTTCACATAAAAAAGAAAATTTGCTGGCAATTTTCAAAATGAATTTCAAACAGCTGATAAAAACATGTTATTTTTGGTTATGGACTCATATTTTATTCAGAAGCGAAGGTTTAAAAGAAAAATCTTAATGATTCATTTGTTTCTTACAAAAACACAGCTTTTCACGTAACAAGAAGTTAATTAGAGGTGTGTGGATTATTGTGATGTTTTTATCAGCTGTTTGGACTCTCATTCTGACGGCACCCATTCACTGCAGAGGATCCATTGGTGAGCAAGTGATGCGATGCTACATTTCTCCAAATCTGTTCTGACTGAGGTGGTTTACACGACAACATTTTAAAATTAAAACGGATAACTTTTTATTTGTTTTGGCCGTTAATTTACAAGACAATGGCATTTTGGGACTTTTTAACTTTTGAAAAAGGTTTTCAAAGTGCAAGTTTTTGAAAACAATACCATTATTGTCTGTGTGTAAACTAACAAAAATGCGTATTACGTGTTTAATCTATATGTATGTTTGTATGCAAATCTCTTCAAAAATGCAAAGGAAAAACGTTTTAGTTCACTGTCGTGTAAACGTACCTGAAGAAACAAACTCATCTACATTTTGGATGGCCTGAGGTTGAATATATTTTCAGCAAATTTTCATTTTGAAGTGAACTATTCTTTTAAGCGTCCAAGTACTTATAGTGCCATTGTAAATGCACTAGCCATGAAGAATTGAGATTTGTCTCCAAAGCTCATAGCCATAGGCTTTAGTAATTTGCCTTATTCAAAGAACTAAATGTCAGCTCAGTGATGTTGAGGGTTTTTATTTTATTTTATTTTTTTGGGCATTACTGAACTTTGTAATTTATTCTACATTCTGTTACATTTTAAGTTTGTTGATGTTTCATCATTCCGATTTTAATTTCTTTTCCACATAGTATACCACATAGCAGAGTTTGATCAAAACAAATAAACTACATGCTGCAGCTGTCTGCTTTCAGCATTTTCTAGGTTTGAGTATCATTTAATTGAGGCAGCTCAAGTGGTGGCGGTGTTGTGTGTGTTGAAAGTGAATGCTGACTCAGAGGATATGAGGCATTGGTGCTATCAGGGCAAACAGCAGAAAGATGAGCAGAGGTTCATCTGGGTTCTTTGGAAACAAGAAGTCCTGCTGATTGGATACGGCCTGGGGAGTTCAGAGGGCACTGACTTGGTGTGTGTGTGGTTTAAACGGGTAGCAGCAAAAACTGTTGAAATACTTCACATGCATAAAATAATTGTTCTATTAATTCAAAAATACATGAAAAATGCAATTCATACATACACGCTTCTTTTTGATTGTTGCTTATTACTGTATGGAAAACATTTGTCCCGCAAATCATGATGAGAAAGTCTGCAGACCATCATGATTGTGTGTCAGAGTCAATACAATAATTTTATTATTATTAAATTAACTACAGAAAAGTCTCTGATTATTTACCTGGGAAACTTTCTGTAATTTTTTGAAAGTTCAGAATTTTTCCACCAAAGCGTCAGATAATTGACCATTTTATGACATAGCAGCATTAGTTCAGGTTGTAAAATGTGGTATGTCTCCCCAAAAACTTAATTTTATTTAGTTATAGTTATATTTTTGTAATTTCAGAAATATATACATGTACTGTATGTGGTTCTGAAAAACATGGCCATTGCGTCCAAAAGAAAAGCATGCACTTGTTTTCAGTAGCCGTATCAGAGTTCCTCAGATCTCTGAGTTCAGTTAAATCATAATACTTTTCTTGGCTGGAAAAGGGGGATGAAAAAGAGTTTGGTATGTCCTATAGCATGATGATCGACCTCTACGGTCGTACCTGAGCCTCATGTCTCTGTCTAACAGACAGGGTCCTCTGTAAGACTAAACCATCTCTCCTAGCAGGGGCTGTTTTGGCTTGGCTGGCACAGACCTCTGTGCAAACAGGAAATGGTGCGCTGCTGTAAATCTGGCTGTTGCCACGGTGACTGGGTCATGACCCTTGACACTGACATTGGATAGGCCATACAGAGTCGATCGGTCAGGTGATCCGGTCACCGTCATTGACATCATTAGTGTCATTCAGCATGTGATGGCTGAAAAACTAAAGAAGTGCTGCTGTGTTAGATTTAAGTATGTATATGTAAATACATCTAAAACAGGCAAGTTTTTTATTATTAAATTAACCACAGAAAAAATCCCTGTAAGGTTCAGTCATTTTTTTATATTTTCACCACATATCAAATGAAGTGTTGTTTTGAAGATGGGTCTGGGTCTGGGATACGACCAGATGTGACCTTTATATAGTACAAATATAATTTATTAGTTAAAAAAAAAAGAAAATTATTCCCTGGGACATAAAAATGCTGAAAGCTTGTTTTACTGGAACTAACAAAATGCTGATTCAAGTCAGAACTTGTGCAAGGAGCTTTGGGTTGAACATGTTATAAAGTTGAACTTACTCTTAAAACGTACTTTGGCACTATAATGATACATATCAGTTGATAACACCGTGCCATACTTTTGCATTATTACTATATTAATGTACCAGGGGACTTTTTATGTATTGATTTATTGTTTGTTTGTTTTGGAGGGGATTCTGATGCTAATTTCAATTTGCACTGCTGACCTGATTCAGTGTTCTGATCAATTTGTGAAAAAAAAGGCTTGTGCTTTATATCTTTTAGCACTTGTTGAAGAATGTAGGAGGTGACGATGACAGATAGAGTCACATAATTTCTCTGAGTAATGCTTCCTGCCACAGCTGATTCAGACTGAGCAGCGTGTCAAATCACTGTGTTTTCTAACAGACTAGCCTATTGTACATGTCATCGCTTTGGAATTCTGAATGTAAGCGACTTGGGAATCTCGGAGCTAATGATTCATTTTGATTCACTTTCTTTCAGGCAAAAGTCTTGGACTGTGGAATATGTTGTTTAACTCTTGATGTGCACTTCCTAATATTCCAGCATGTTATATACAGTAATTCATTCTTAGATCATAGTGAAATCATAGTATGTTTTTTTTTTTTAATATTGCACCTCACAGTACTTCACTTGTAATGCATTTTGAAACTCAATTCAGCCCTTTCACAGGAAATGATGACTTGTGTCATCTTGTTTTCGAATGAGAAAGTTACTGCCGAGATTTCATCATATGTTCCCACCTCAGGCCCAAAGTATCAGGGTTGTAGCCAGCAGAGAAAAAGAGAGATCACCACATCATAATCTCTACTACACATTTTTGAGATGTTAACAGAAGTTATACAAGAGTGTAAAAGTTTGGGAATTTGTGCCATTTCATGCTTCTGTTTTAACCATGATAAAGACCTGTTAATTTTGAGCTGCGATTGAAACGATGATGCATTTACATCTGGATGGATCTTTAGATGCTAGTTTCTGAGCACATCCACACCTTATAAAGCTCTTTCTATGCATTTTAGAGGGAAATATGTAAAAGTTTGATGTAATACAGGTATGTAGTATGAAGTAAACTGAACTGTGTGTGTGTGTGTGTGTGTGTGGTTAATGTGGTAGGAGGAAAATATGTTTTTTTTAGTATTTAGGTAGATTGTATTGTATATGTATATTTCATATATTGTATATTTTAGCTTGATTTATATTGCAATATCATTATTCTGTCTGTTGTTCTGTCCATAGCTCTGTTTATCTATTGTTTGTTTGTATGTTCATTCTGTCGTTCATTCCTTCATGCATTCTATCGTACTCTCTATCTCATGGGTAGTTTTATAGCTGACCCTGATAGCTTTGTTGTCTTGAAGTATAAAATAGATGCTATGCTGACATCCATCCATCCCTTCCTCCCTTCCTCATGTTGGTCTATTTAATTTATCAAATAATCTAAATCCAGCATGATTTTTCTTGTTAATTAAATCAGCAGCAACTTGGACACAAATAATTTGCTGTGAATGAATCTTTCTGTAGAAAGATGAGATTGATAATAATTACCCAAGTGAAATATCTGCTGAGGTTTTGGTACAGAGATGACAGTGTGTCTTCCAGGATGTAGCCCAAAATAACCTCCTTTCTAAAAAGGGTCAAGTGAGACACTAAATTGAATTGTAAAAGAAAGCTACTTTTGTTGGAGTGCACAAAGCATCCTCTATCTCACTCCTCTCATCCTACTTACTCCCTTCTTCCTATCCTCATTTGGCAGTGGCCCTTGAGTACCCACACGGCTGTAGTTCAGAGGTCAGGCACTTAAGCCTGAATAATGTGTGGCTTGTATCATCTCTATCACACCCTATTTTTGCTCTCGGTTTCTCTGACAAGAAAAGCAGTTTTGTATAGAAGGGATGTTGCAGAATGGAAAGACTGAGTAGACAACCTCCAGGGACAATAATGAGGTTTTTACAGTTTTTAATGAACAGTAGGAGTAAGAACACAAGAGAGGAAATAAGAGGGAAAGAAGAAACAGGATGTTCTGACTGAAAAATATCAAGCAAACAGCACCATATACAGAGCCCAGAGTGTACGTGGTATAAATAATAATTATTATTGATTATGAGTGGGTCTCAGCACCAACAGTGAACAAATACAACAATTCTGAAGTCGTATGATAGCTCTGTGTGAGGAATTTTTTATCCTTTTTCCTCATAAATGTATGGTATTTAATTTGATTTCATACCCAGCTTAGGTAAACTCTTAAAAATAAAGGTTCCAAACCAGGGTTTTCACAGCAATGCCATAGAAGAACCATTTTTGGTTACCCAAAGTACCTTTCAGTGAACAGTTTCAAAAATAATCTTTTTTTTTTCTTAGTGTGAGGAATCATTTTAATAATCTAAACAATCTTTTTCTACTTTAAAGAACAATTTTTTTTTTTCGAACAACCTAGTATGAGAGCCTGTTCTAGTACACCCCCAAAACAAAATCAAGACTTTGTAAAAGAGCATAATAGGACCCCTTTAAAGGTTCTTCACGGAACCATCAATGCCGATAAAAACCTTTATTTTTTAAGAGTGTAAAAGCTATGATTTGAAACAGTAGCTTTTTTCCTAGTTTAAGGTGGTCATTAGCTAATCGTTATCTAATTCATGTTTGTCGTTAGCTGGTTGACCTTAAGATGACATGACTCTAGCTAGACTGTTACTGGTCCATGATGATCCACGATGGTCCAAGTCAGACCAACTACCTTGTTTCAAAACATTTGTTTTGGATAAAAAAAATATTCCATTACCCAGCAAAATATATGGCAAAAATACACATTATACTTAAAATCCCTAAGGCAAAGTCTCAGACATGTGTCTTTCTGCATAATAGAGTGCTGCAGGAATGATTTATAAAACTTAATGTTTCCATCGTTTTGAATTAAAGGGTTTTTTTAATGGGTCTGAAATAAATAAATAAGCAAATTAATAAGTAAATACATGCCAGAAATAGGATCTTTAGATAACACAAGCTCAAGATATTTTGATGTTTTATTCTACAACATAAAATACATCCATAATATTGTACTTGTGATTTTTAAGTTTTTACTTGTCTTATAAAAATGCGGTTACTAACAAGAGGCTAAATGGGCCTACAGAGATTATCAACTCAGTCAGCCAACTAAAAGTACTTTATGTAATGCAATCTGCAATTTGTATAAAAAGTACAAAAATCAACATTTTTTTAAATTCACCTTTGTGACAATATACTCAAATCATTGTATGATGGTGGTGTACTCTCATATTCATTCATGCATCGTGACCTTTATGTGCTCTCTTTGCCTAACAGCTCTGAGCACACAGACACAGATGAGACATTTTCTTCCCATGTTTGTCTAGACTCTAGACCATCAGAACTGCAGCAATATTTTTAAAGGCAACAAGGGGAGAAATATTCATCCATCCAATTTTACATGCACTTTCTTTGGAGGAGCCAGTAGAGTCAAAATGCAAGGACAAAACGATAACAATATGAGCCTGAGTAATTAATGCATCAAAGATCCTGAAATGTTTAGCTTTCAAGGTCACAGTGTGTTCTAACACTTTCATATTTATTATGACTGGACATTGGAGGTATTCACTTTTTGAGAGCGTTCACGAATACAGAAGTCGCAATAACTCAGATAACATACTTTACAGGAGGAATGAAACTGAAACTGTAAAAGATGCTTTGTTCTGTCACACTATAAAGACCGACTTAACACTTCATCCAATTCTTTGAGTTATTCGTAGAACGTATCATGTTGTAAACCCTTTTTTGGCACTCCTGCGAAACAAAAGTGCCTGCAAATTCAAATAAACAGACAAAAGCAAAGCAGCATGGGTTCATCAGACCAGTCTGACATGGTCTTGGAGCTTTTAGAGAGTGAATACATTAGATTCTGAGCTGATGTGTTGTTCATATGACTCAGGTGGTCTCAGACAGGCCATAGGGCGATTTACAAGCCAAGCTTCCTGGAAATGTCTGCGATGCTAACAGCAGGAATGGAACAGTGGCCATTTTGAGGTTTACACCACCACTAGTAGACAATTTAATCCAGTTAAATATGGCCTCTGTGTGAATGCTGTGATGTCTTTCATTAAATGAAGAGCCGTTGATTAAAGAGACCCCACCCAGAGGACGGCAGAAGGCCAAATCCCCTGCTTGAGCTGGGGAATAAAACAGCTCCTTGAGCCACAGCTTTTTTGTAACGGCGTAATACATTTTTCTAGGGAATGCGCTAAATCTGGCTCTGAACTCAGTATCCGACAGTGCAGATGCTAAACACATGATTTACGATACTTGAAGTCATTCTTTCTGTGCTGCTTGGATAGTCACACCTCATTTTACACTTAAATAGACTTGAGCCACTGACTTTGAATCATTTCAAATGCTTTTGCTTTTGTCAATCATCTGTTATCTATATATTTGTTCTTTTTTTACTCTTTATATGTGATTACAACACACTCTAATGGCAATTCATAACTACTGTATATTACTTTTTGGCAAATTGGTGCTGAATTCGTAAAATCTCATTCATATGTTTTTGTAAGATCTGCTTACGTCCCACTGACAGTATGGTTTAGGGGTAGACCTTTGTGCTAACTCTTTTTTCTAAATATCACACGTTTTATTACGAATCAAATTGAATGAATTTACAAATGTACACAAACTCTCCACCCATTCACAAAAACATAAAATAGATATATTTTCTCATGAGCACAGGTTCTATGGCTGCTTAATGGAATGTTCCCGGTCCATGTATGCTGTCAGTTACCACAAAAAAATGTCAAATAATTTGTAAAAACAATTATAAAGCATATTTACAGCAATGCACTTAAAATAGATGTCTGTGGGGCAAGATATTCTGCTTGGTCAGCAGAAATGTGCACCTCATATTAATATTAATTCCTTCATAAAAAGTGTGTGCTGTAAAATTGTCAAAAAGGCCTTTTTAATTGTAACACAAAATGAACATCTGATTGTGCATTACATAGTGAATTTTTCTTCATGTAAACATATCGTGCACAAAGTTACCATTTTATATGGGTAATGGCAGGACTGGATTTATGGATAGACGGTTGTGATAATTTTGCTGAGGCTTCACACAAACTCTGTACTAGGTTATTGAGTGAATTTCATCACATTAGTCTCATATTAATAACCTACCATGTATCGAAACAGTATGTATTGTAATGTGTATTCCATGGTAGTGCGTTGTCCAATAGACTTACATCAATTTAAGCTTGATTTTACAAATGAAATTCATTCTTTGGGTCTTCTGTAGCATGCCATACATGCTGTTGATGGAGCTTAACAGTTTTGAACCCGGAATGTAATGTTAGCAAACGATTTTATATTGAAGTGCAGAGAAAAAAAAGGCAGCAATTATACATTTAGTCGAAATTGAGTGTGTCTGTTCAGTTTAAACGACAGCATTACATTTAAAGTGTCAGTTCCCCCAAAAATGGAAATTGCCATTTACTCACCCTCGTGTCGTTCCAAAACCATAAGACTTTTGTCCATATTCAAAACACAAATAAAGGTATTTGAAACTCCACAGTACCAAAAATATATCACTTTAAAAACTTCATAAAGAGGTCATGAAACCATATCCATACTTGTTTGACATCACAAAAAAGTATGGACACAAACCTCATTGATTCTTGAATGTCAAGCAAGTACAGTTGAGCTTCTTGACTAAATTAAATCTGTTCATCATATACAGGGATTTTGACTCTTCATAAGACTTTGAAAGAGTTTAAATCATATGGATTACTTTTACAATGTCTTTTGGTGGAACATTTTGGTGGAATGGACTTTAAATGAAGAGACAGAAATCTTTCTTTCTTTTGGTTTGTGTTCTAAAGATGAACAAAAGTCTTATGGGTTTGGCAGGATGAGTGTCGGTAAATGATGACAGAATTTTCATTTTGGAGTGAACTGTACCTTTAAGATTTGCACACCATGTCTTTATCAGCTGTCTAAAATTTAAGACTTAATTGGGAATGTTTTATATCACTTGACATGTTTATTACTGAAATGTAATTAGCCATTAAACAGACACTAAAATAATTTTTAAGGGACATACATTTGAGCAGGGTACGACTTTAGTGGAGCACTTTACTGAGGCTTGTAAAATCCAGCATTCTGAGGGGATTTATTCAGTATGATAGCAAGTCCTTTGGCAGTTGGGCCTCTGCACTAACAAAAGCCAGATCTGAATCCTCACAATGAAGTGGGTCCCCTGGTGCTATGATCGTTTGTCCAAAGGTGACATAAGGGGTTGGAGCTTGGCCAATGTTCCTCATGTAAGAGTGTGTGTGTGTGTGTCAGGGTAATCATGAAGCAGATCCCTGAAGGCTGGCTTCATTTTTCACTCTGTCATTTAAGCCAATGGTAACGTCAAGCAGAACGAGGAAGAGTTAAAGGTGTGCTGTCTCAGCGGGGACGTTCAGAGAGAATTCTGTCATCGCAGGACCATTGATGGGGTCAGACTCTCCTGCAAAAATAAACACAGATGCACACTGGCAGGGCTCTTTTAGAAAGCATCCATCACTCTTCTCTGCAGGGGTCCATCTGCGGGTGTCAATGAAATCATATTACGACCAGATACCATATTCATAATCATCTATCATTACAGTGACATAATATCATACCACTGTCACGCTTGGTGATTATAAATAAGTGCACAACGACCAAGAAGTAATCCACAATAGTCTTTTATTAATAAATCCACAAGGAACACAGGAGAATCACCAGAACCAACGTAGCACAAAACATAGAAACAAACAATAACCGGCAAGGAACTGAACAGAGCAGGGAGTATAAATACAAAAGCAAGCTAGAGACTGATGACTTAATTAATGGAACCCAGGTGAACAGAATGACAATTAAGACAACTCAGGAAAACTAGGTCAAAGGAAAATGAACAGACACGTAACAGTACGCCCACCCTCTCGGGAAGGTGCGTCCTCGTGCCGCATAGAGTCCAACTGAGGAGGGAGGGCGGGGGTTCTGGAGGGTGATGTGGAGCAGGAGAGGGGCAGAACCAAAACAAGTCCAAATAATAAATCCATGGGGGAGTGGAGGGTGGGAGGAGCCAGATGTTGGTCCAGAGACCAGCCAGGACGAGGCCCCAGGCCGGAGTCGAGGGAGGGAGGAGCCATGGTGGAAACTTGGCTGGCAGATGACACCCTGGGGACGAGCGATGGAGACTGAGCCGGTGGAGGTGAAGACCCAGGTGGAGCCGAGCAGACGGAGAGCCAGGGTGACACTCGAGGTCCGGATGTCCAAAGCGGAGCTGACGGCTCATGCGAGCGAGGTGGAGACGGGGCCGGAGTGGAGGTGAAAGACCCAGGTGGAGCCGAGCAGACGGAGAGCCAGGGTGACACTCGAGGTCCGGATGTCCAAAGCGGAGCTGACGGCTCATGCGAGCGAGGTGGAGACGGGGACCCGGAAGACCGCGGCGGAGCCGGAGTGACTGAGGACAATGGTGGAGCCAGAGGGATGGAGGGATGAGGTGAAGCCGGAAGAGTGGAATCCCGTAGCAGAGGAAGGTCGACGACTGACCAAGGCAAAGCTGGAGGGACGAGGGAGCCTGGTGGAGCCAGTGGGATGACGGGCCACGGTGGAGACGAGGGAGCAAGGAACCAAGGCGGAGCCAATGACCCATGGAGACTGGAGGCGAGAACAGGGGATCCGCCCGCCAAGGCACAGCTGGAGACTGGGAGACCTGAGGCGAATAAGACCGCCTGGATGGCGCTGACTGAGGATGAGCTGAGGAACTGACAGGAACCAGCAGAGACAGGGCTGAGGAACTGGCTGATTTTAGGAGAGGAGGTGGGAGTGGGAGGCTAGGATGGAACACAGGAGAACAGGAGCTGGGCGGACCCAGTGGAGACGCAGGAGATTCAGGACTGGATGGAACCAGCAGAGACCCAGGAGATATAGGAGACTCAGGAGAACTGGGTATTACCTCCCCAAACCAGTCTATTAAATCCATATAAAAAATGTCCATCAGTACCTCCAAATAGTTTACAGAGGCCAGTTGCAGCTCACCCTCTGCAGTGGGAGTGTGGTTGGGGCTTCCCTCCAAGCTGTCAGTCTCCACTAGTACTCCCTCAGGCACATGCGGTGTTGCCAGCTCACACACCTGGTCATAGCCTCTAGCTCCGGGCGATGGTAGGAGCAGTCGCTTCTCCTCGGACAGCTTGGCCTTCGTCGAGGTGTTCAGTCCGACATAATAAAGGGTGCAGAGGCAGCTGTCTGGGTAATGAGTCAGGTAAAACAGGTCTAAAAATTCCCTCGTGTGGTCCTCGAGGGAGCGATCCTCTTGCGGGGGCAGAGAACAGAACAAAAGGAAAGGGAAACTCAAAAAAAAAAATCTCACTTTAAGGCCAGTTATTCTGTCACGTTCTGTACATATAAATGAGCGCATAATGACAAAGAAATGATCCACAATAATTTTTTATTAAAAAAACCACAAGGAACACAGGGGAATCACCAGAACCAACATGGCACAAAACATAGACACTAACATTAACCAGCAAGGAACTGAACAAAGCAGGGAGTATAAATACAAAATCAAGCGAGAGACTAATGACTTGATTAATGGAACCCAGGTGAACAGAATGACATAATTAAGAGAACTCAGGAAAACTAGGTCAAAGGAAAACTAACAGACATGTAACAACCACAAAACAGAGACTCTTGTACAGGCTGGTGTAAAATAATTGTGGCAATGCAGCATTCATGATTCTACTGTGGGTTTTTTTTGGTGGCTTTTCAGCTTAGAAAGCACCTTGGGGGACCATTTTAATACCATGGTACATGAAGGAAAGGAAAATGGACTGAAATAAAAAGAAAGCACCTATAGAACCACAAAAATATGACTTCTTAAATTTAAGAAAGTTATTCAGTGTGACAGCTTGGCCAGTGTTAAAAACAGTGGCATATGTCAAGGCGTTAGTTGAATTTTTGGGCTATAAATTAATAAATTATTATAAAATAACAGAAAAAGAAACACAATTACTAATGCACAACCCCATATCAAAGTCTAGTTACTGTGTGCTGAATAAAAATATTTATTTATTTGTTTTAGAAATTTGACATTGATGTAAAAAAAATATGAATACTTAGGTGTCGTATTCCCATAGGTTGATGGGGATCAGCTGAGAGTTTTAGAAATTTGACATTGATGTAAAAAAAATAAAATGATTAGAATTAAATTTTTCTTCTGCATCTTCCATTCAAACAAAGCCATATACTATGTTCCTCTGACACATAATTCATATGTTTGTATGTTAGATATTAAGGGAGTCATAGACTGTGTGAGAGTGACATAGACTGACACATTTTACTCCATTCTGCCCTAATCATTCATACTATGGTATATCTGATACTATCTGATTACTATCTATTACCAGGTGTCTTTTTTTCCCCCCAGAATGCCCTGGATTTCTAAGTTGCCAAAAATGTTCAGGTTTTGTCTTTGTTTTCCTATTGTTTTTGTACTTGCTGAAGATAATGACTGAAAAGTAGTTTGGCCGATAAGGTGCAGGCATTGTACATAATTGACCTATTGCGGCATGCGAGAAGGTGGGATCTACAGAGAACGGTCAAAGCGACGCAAATATGTGTACATATAATGTACTTTGTGTGTACTGTAGAGCATGTCAATAGGACAGCAAAGTCAAAACCCTGACATTTAGCAATTTAGATACGTCTGGGAAAAAGACGTATGGTCACCCTAACCATCGCTGTACTATGGTATTACCACAGTGCTTTTTTGTTCCGGATATAACAGTTTTTTTCTCGGGTGTAGTTCAATATGAAAGTCGTATATCAGACGAATTGTCTTGTTTTCATGACTAAACTAATGTCTGGGGCAGAGTTGAAATGTATTATTATTTTATTTGCTGCAAAACCCTTTTTTTTCATGGTTTTATGCAGACACATTCTGAAAAAGAGTCAAAGTTCCACGTTATATTTTCCTTTTCGTTTCTTTTTGTGTGTGCTTTGAATGTACATTGTTTCAGAATCATTCCAAGGGGAAAACCTGAGCTTATTTTGGAAAACCATAATTTTACCAGATGAGAGTGTGGGAATATGGGTCAGAATGAAAAAAAAAATTATGAAACTCTATGTTCCATGCACTCTTAATCCCCTCAGTCTCCACAAAGTGGACTTTTTCACGTTGGTTCATCTGATTTCATGTAAGAGGGTCACATTGGTAAAACTGAAAAGATCGAGCAGTGACCCTGAAGAACCTGTCGTGACTCATGCACTGAACCTATGAGCATATTATCAGATTTTTTCCATTCCAGCTGAGGCAGGGGAATCAAATGTTTCAACGCAAATTAATTAAGCTATTATCTAAATTGAAATTGTTCCCAGTTGTTTAAGCACCTAATTTTTGGCAGATAATGAAAAGCAACACTGACCTTATGGATGGTGTTAATTACTTCTAATGTAGGAACTGCCTATGCGATATATTGTTCAGCTAGTTTGTTATCAGTTTTGTTTAACAGGCAACACATGCAGTTAATTGCACAACATGGTTCTGTTTTGACTTCACCTTCATTCATGTATCATTTGTTTTCATACAGGACCTTAGACCCGTTTCTTGGAGTTGGTTCGGCTTTAACCTGACATTGTTTTGAAATCCCCTTTAATGAAGCATATCCAATTGTAGTGTTGGCAGCGTCTTGCTCTTTTTGGATAATAGCTTCTCTCAAAGTCTGGAAGCAGAGGCCCTGGTACAGTTAAAAGGAATCTCAATCTTTTCAACCCTAGTTTAGTGCACAAATACAGGAATTGGGAGCCTTTATGTGGTGGCCTGTGGTAATGATACACAGCTGTGTGTCATTTTTGTTTCTCTTTCGAAGATCCAGAACACAACCAAAAGCCTTTGTGACAAAAAGCTCAGTCATGGTAGGGGGCACTTAGTTGTTCTTTGTTTCGACACAGCAGAGATCAGAATGTTGGAATTAAGCTCGTTAGACACACTCATTACAGCTTCACTCATCCGGCTTCAATTAGGCCATGCAAAAGCTTAAAATGCTTAGATTTTCAATTCGGTCAATATGTTACTAATGGATGTTTCGGTGTCTATGAAAATGTATGCATGCTACAATCTGTGGAGAACGACTGAGCAGTAAGTTCTTCATCAAATTTAGTACCTAGTGACATATGATAGTGTGGGAATTTGTAGCCTGCCCTGACACTCCAAACCCTACATCTGTTAAAGCATACTGGGTCTCTTGCCAACCATGACTGATGCAGGGCAAAACAAACTCCTCAGAAAGCAGCTCACAAATTGCAACATCTTGCCCCCAGCAGAGAGGATGGAAACCCACTGGGTTCTGCCTCAGCATGGATCCCTTCAAAGATGCAATGGCTTACCACCACCAAAGTAGTTCCAAATAAATGTGTTTACTATTCAAGGGGCTTGTGGGTTTTGACTGGGTATCAAAAAGTCAAATTGAACTATTCTAAACATTTTCAACAGGAATGAGTGAATTATTCTGTCAATATCTCAATGTTTTACCACGTCTTTCTTTGACAACAAATTGATTTCTGCACTTATTAGTTACATGAAGTGCCATGTGTGAACATAAATGTGTGTGCTTGTGTTTAAATCTCTCTTCCCAGTGAGTGGCTGTTAAACGCTGAGCTCACAGGGATTACATGGTGACTGTGAACACTGCTCTGGCAGGAAGTTCCCACTGCTTTCAGTATCAGGGCGGAAAATGCATGTTTGTCAGAGATCCTAAACCTGGCATTGATTTCCGTGCCATGTCATTCTTTAGCCCTGGCTCCAGCTCAGCCATTTTATCTATATCCTCTCTTCGCCATCCATAATCACACATATTAGGAGACAAGCAACTGCCAAAGGAGTCTGATTTGTTATATGTGAACCTGTTTTCACAGTATGTCCTATGACTAATTGGGGAGCCTGTCTCTCAAAACAGTTCCTTTGTTCATGGTATTATGTATGTTCACCTCCATTGTAATTGGTCTGACTGTGTTTATCCAAGAAGTCTGAAACCAGACAATCCTCTCAGTGATGTAACCATTCAGAGCAAGACATCAAAGTGCATGGATAATTTTGGTTCATTGTCTTGACAGGAACTTGTTCAATTGACCAGTTATCGTTCCCAGTAGTTCCCAGAAGCTCTAGTCTGAACGCCAGAAAAAAGGAGTTTTTCCCAAGTTCAGTCATCAAATGTGGGTAACACAAGCTTAGATCTTTGGGCTGCTGCTATTTCTAATGCCTAAGAGGCTGAAGAGTCAAATGAAGCATTGGGATACTGTAACATTTATAGTCCTGTTGCTCTGGCATTGCATCGTCCTCCCAGTGTCAGTAACTAAAGCCAAAGTCTGGTTAAGGCAAATCAATTTACTTGGCGGTCAGTCATTCCCATTTTCTATGGATAGGTAATACAATGTGCAAAGTTAAAAATGGACCAAAAATCATTCCTTTAGGGGTACAGCAGCTTATCACTGGAGTAAGTACTCAGAAAGGTACTCTTTTGTACCTTATTTAACCCAAAAGGGTGTATACTAGAACAAATGTGGCATGTAGCCAATGCACCAAAATTTGGTCCACAAATTTGAACAGAAACCTTCTTAAAGAAATTAAATCAGATATCCTAAACCAGAAATCTTAAACAATTTATAAGTTCAAATTTTAGAGTCCCAGTGGAGGAGGCACTTCTGTCTCAAGTTTCATGTTCTCCCAGTGTCGGTGTTGGTTCCCATCCGTGTGCTCCAGTTTCCCCGCTGCCTATGGCCTGAAATGTTGGAATAGGTTCCAGAATATTGTGATGCTGCATATGACAAACAGTTTGGAAAATGGATGGATTTATTCAGATTTTGTTTTATTTGCTCAGAAATGTGTTCAGAATTTTTTTGGTTTCAGCGAAGAATGATCACTAACCAACTAACCATCTTTTAGGCATAGATAAGTTGCATCTTGCCTAAGTGACAAGCTAAAGATACAGTTCTGTCAGGACCACTATCGTCAAAGATGATTGACAATTAGCATACAGTTTGGATTGGCGGTATGGTTCCGTTCTGGGCAAGAACTCCCTGCGCATCCATGCAGCCTAGCATGGATGAGAGCAGGGAGAGCAGCGATAACCCCCCCAGGGTAAACAGAACAGAACCAACAAATGCATTGCAGATATCGTTAAAGTTCAATAATGTTATGTACACATTTTAGAATTAGTCTGATTCAAAAGAGAATCCGAAGGCTGAATCCTGACTGACAGAGGAGGAGTTGGGGATGGAGGAGGGTAATTAGCTATTGAGCAATGCGAAAACTGCTGATACTACTGCGGGACCTTATATATGAATACTTAGATAGGTGTCGTATTCCCATAGGTTGATGGGAATCAGCTGAGAGTCAGCTGATGCGAGCTTGACTAACGTGACCTGCCAGAACTAACGCTACGCTTGATTTTTTTGCAAAATGTTTTCTGTCAGTTTTATCATGCTAGTACTCTTAAAAGGTGATAGATAGAAATCTTGATTGGTAGTTGACTCTATATAGACCATTCCTAGAGACCCCATATTGTTATGATTTTTCCCATGTCATTTTCTACAACTGATCCATCTCGTTCCCTTTATAATGTCCCTGCTTAAGCATTACGGCAACAACCAACTCTAATGTCTGTAGCAGAGAGGCTTTTCGGTGCAAAGCTCCAGAGATGACAGGAAATATTTCAGCACCTTCAGCTAAAAGATGAACCCTCCAACCCGACCCTGCAAGCCTGGGGCTCAGCTTCCTGCCCCTGGAGCCCCAGAGACTGCAGGGGCTCAGGCTAGAAAAAGAGAGGTATGTTCAGCCAATATTCTCATCAGGACAAGTGCTTTGATGATGGGTTTCACTGGCTGCGAGCACACAAAACAGCCCAGGAATAACATGCTGTAAAGCAAGACTCATTGAGATTGGACATCTGCCGTTGAATCTTAAAGGGATAGTTCACTAAAAATGAAAATTCTGTCATCATTTTCTCACCCTCAAGTTGTTCTAAACCTGACTTACTGACTTACCAGAAGACTTACTTCTGCGCAATAGAAAACTATCACACTAGAGCACTAAGGTCTTTCATAATACATGCCCTGATTGAAATTTTGCTCAATGGCGAAAGAAACAAAAAATGTTATGATACAAGATAAGAGAGGCTGTCATTGATGTATCTGCCTCACTTGCTGTAGTACAATCCCACTGACTATTCAAACATGCAGCCTCTCCCAGAACCCTACACTCTTTCTATAGTCTGTGCCTTTAATCAGGCTGTGGATCTATCCTAAAATCCCTTTGCCATTAAGTGAAGATTTGGCATGACAAATGGGAACACTGTGTATTGGGAGTATCCAGCAAAAATGGGGCCAGCTGTGTTTTTCGTTCCATATGAGAGATTGGAAAAAAAGAGGGAAGAAGCAAACATGACAAAGGCTGAGGGTTTCAGGGCAACTTTGGGTAGCGAAAAAGACACTTGTGACAGAATGAGAGCATCAATGACCTTTTTGATTAGTGAAATAAGTCTGAGCTGTATTGTTTGCAAAAGAGCTGGTGAAATCTGCTACTTCCTATTTTATTGGCTAGCCACTAAAACAGTTTTTTTTTTTTTTGTCCACTAGGATACAAGGTTTGCAGAGGTATGTCATTGATATAATTGGTACTTATTATGAATGAAGTGAAAAGTCTAAATATTTCTCATTGATTTATTTGTTGTTGTCTGTACAGTCTTTCAGTAAGGTTGAATGAGCGCCTCTTTGTTGCATGCCTGTCTATTACTGTGGTAGCCACAGTTTACTAGCCCCTATAGACCTTGTGTGTCAGAGAAACAAGTGCGCAGCCATCTTTACAATTCTGTCTTTTGGTAGTTATATAGCATCACTGTTGGTGAGTAATTAGCTGGTGAAGTGGATTTACTTATTGTAGAGTTAATGAAAGTTGTTTGAAAGGGAAATCTCACTAGACCGGGAAGATTTTAAAACAAGCGGTTCATTCATAAATTTGTACAACCTTACCTTCATGCTGTGGAAATACAGTGCTAAAGGAAGATAGAAGACAACGAGTGCCATGCTGAAAAGGGGCGGAGCTACATAAGGTCTATAGGTTCTATAAAAACAAAGCGTGGTTGGCCAAAGCAATGGTGGACAGTAACAAAGAATTTTACTGTACGGTTTCAAGTATATGTACTTTATCGGCATTTTGGAAAACTTTGACTTCTCTTCATTCCAAATCCTAATCTGACTTTTTTGTTCCAGCTTTCAGAAAGACATGTCATTCCTCGTTATTTTGAAGCAACAAAATCGAGACCCGCTATGAGACGATATCTGATTCAGAAATTAATCATTCTTTTAAGACAATTCTTTTCAAAGATTTACAGATCATTTTGAGTGATTCTTTTGTGAATTTGAATGATGTGACTACAGTAGTTAACAACGCATTCATTCAGTGATATTGGTCCCAGTGAGTCCCAAGTTAAGAAACCAATGATATTTTGAGCAAGATTATGGAATAGCCTATATCAAATAGCAAAAAAAAAGGTAGCGAAAGTAAATGGTAGCGCTCATTGATCACTAATTTATTTTTAAAACTTACATTAAGTTGTGTACATTCAAAAAAATTCAAAAAAAAAAAAAAAAAAAGATTGTCATGTTTAATTCAATGTGTTACTGATCTTACTGAATTTGTGAAATTTCTGATATTTTTTTTTTTTTTTTGCAGTGTAGTTTAACTCAAGTTTAGGGTTTTTGTATCTTTTCCACTATAAATAAGCTACAAAATGCAAACCTGAGAACTTCAGTCTTTGGCTTGCAAGCTGCTGTTATGTGATGCAATCCTGTTACACATTACATTCTATACCTTGGGTGGGTGGAAAAAGATCCTATAAAACTAGAATGTAATTTCATTAGAACCATGGAAGTTGAAGCAATTTCCCCACACTTGCCATATTCATTGGCGTGTCTTTTCTAAATTAACTTTGTTGCTTTGTTGTCCCTCGACGTTGAATAATGTGGAAAAATGAAAAACTCCAGCCAGGTGCTTTTGTGTATAATATATCCCGAGTGATTTCCAGCATATGACAGCAAAGCTCAGTTAGCACCACATGCTAACTCTCAGACGGTAATGCAGACAGCTTAGCAAACAGAAGAAAAACCATTTAAACGTAAAGAATGTTACAAGGTCCCTGAGCTTAGAAAACAACACCTCAGACTTTACAATGAACAGTAAGTCTGCGCTAAAAGACTGAGGGGGGTTGAAGAGAGATTTATGTGTAGAAAATTACAGATGGAATTAAATAAAGTGAGGTTTTACTACTGCCTGCATCGTGTGTGATTCTCATGCACACACCAACTGTATAGGTTTTACTGGTGAGTAACTAAGTGCTTTAATTTCACAGTCGTGCTGCTAGCCACTTAAACCTTGGTGGCTTCATGGGTCGAGTTGTGGAACATTCCATGCAATCAAACAATCAGGGTGCATTTAAAGGGAGATCTGCTGGTCATTTCATGCAACGAAGGATCGTGCCAAAACAGCGCTGTTTGATTTGGACGTGCTTTACTGAGAAAGGTGTGATAGTGTGCTGTGCCAGGATAAAAGGAGGGGGGAACTGTGTGAACTTGTTTACCTTGTAACCCACACATTCCATATTGCTGATCCTCTGAATGCTGACACTTTGATTTTTCATCTTGTTCGTCAGCGTGATCAAAGTCTCTGGTGGAAAACCTTATTTAAAAATATTTGTTGTTGCAATCAGGTCCACATGTGCTCTGGAACGATTCTGGCGTAAGT
>NW_015654050.1:523537-544903 GCF_001515625.1 Sinocyclocheilus rhinocerous
ACGTTGAATAATGTGGAAAAATGAAAAACTCCAGCCAGGTGCTTTTGTGTATAATATATCCCGAGTGATTTCCAGCATATGACAGCAAAGCTCAGTTAGCACCACATGCTAACTCTCAGACGGTAATGCAGACAGCTTAGCAAACAGAAGAAAAACCATTTAAACGTAAAGAATGTTACAAGGTCCCTGAGCTTAGAAAACAACACCTCAGACTTTACAATGAACAGTAAGTCTGCGCTAAAAGACTGAGGGGGGTTGAAGAGAGATTTATGTGTAGAAAATTACAGACAGATGGAAATAAAGTGAGGTTTTACTACTGCTTGCATCGTGTGTGATTCTCATGCACACACCAACTGTATAGGTTTTACTGGTGAGTAACTAAGTGCTTTAATTTCACACTCGTGCTGCTAGCCACTGAAACCTTGGTGGCTTCGTGGGCCGAGCTGTGGAACATTCCAGGCAATCAAACAATCAGGGTGCGTTTAAAGGGAGATCTGGTTGCCAGTTCATGCAACGGAGGATCTTGCCAAAACAGCGCTGTTTGAATTGGACGTGCTTTACTGAGAAAGGTGTGATAGTGTGCTGTGCCAGGATAAGATGAGGGTGGAACTGTGTAAACTTGTTTACCTTGTAACCCAGAACACATTCCATATTGCTGATCCTCCGAATGCTGACACTTTGATTTTTCATCTTGTTCGTCAGTGTGATCAAAGTCTCTGGTGGAAAACCTTGTTTAAAAATATTTGTTGTTGCAATCAGGTCCACATGTGCTCTGGAACGATTCTGGCGTAAGTGTCCAAAGCAACTCGAATGTGTTTGCATTGACAAAAGAGATTTGGCAAGCCCAAAAGGACTTGCTGTGCCAAAACAGCGCTGTTTGATTTGGACGTGCTTTACTGAGAAAGGTGTGATAGTGTGCTGTGCCAGGATAAAAGGAGGGGGGAACTGTGTGAACTTGTTTACCTTGTAACCCACACATTCCATATTGCTGATCCTCTGAATGCTGACACTTTGATTTTTCATCTTGTTCGTCAGCGTGATCAAAGTCTCTGGTGGAAAACCTTATTTAAAAATATTTGTTGTTGCAATCAGGTCCACATGTGCTCTGGAACGATTCTGGTGTAAGTGTCCAAATCAACTCAAATGTGTTTGCATTGACAAAAGAGATTTGGCAAGCCAAAAGGACTTGCTGAATATTGCTCGTGGTGTGGCATGCACATGTTTCCTTCGATCACTGTGCATAGCTGAGCTTTCTGTAGATAAAGCTTGGATAAGGTGCAAGCTCCAGAAATGAGATCAAGCTATAAAACAGTGAATATGCCTAGAAATTTCCATTGCATAGTTATGTATGTAGCTAATGTTAATTTAGTTCTCAAATAATTAGGACTAGTTAAAAAAATACATATTTGAATATTAAATGGGCTCTTTGTGCCATCTTTTGAGTTGTCCATATGGAATGCAAGCAAAACAAACATTTGCCTACAATGTGACCAGTGCATTCAGATTAACGAGCAAATTACTTCTATGAGACAGTTCTTTTCAAGTAATGATAAAAATATAGTGCAATGAGTATAACTTGATTCCAAAATGATTGAGTCATATGAGGTGGTGCTTTTAAAAGAATGGTGAGTTTCTTCATTAGAACAGATTTGCATCACTTGCTCACCTATGGATTCTCTGCAGTGAATGGATGCCGTCAGAATGAGAGTCCAAACAGCTGATAAAAACATCACACAAATCCACACAACTCCAGTCCATCAATTAACATCTTGTGAAGTGAAAGCTGCGTGTTTGCAATAAACAAATCCACCATTAAGGTGTTTTAACTTTAAATTGTCGCTTCTGGCCAAAATACAGGTCCTCTATCCATAATAATGCTTCCTCTGGTGAAAAAGTGTATCCCCTCTTGTCCTCTCACATCAAAATCCACCTACATATTTGTTGAGAAACATTTTGGACTGTATTGGCTTGTAAACGGTGCTTGATCTGGGCATATTTCACTCCTGATTCAGACAAGACCACTTTTTCACTGGAGAAAGCAATATTATGGATAAAGAACTCATACTGTATTTTAGCCGGAACAACTGTTTGAAGTTAAAACCATTTTAATAATGAATTTGTTCAGCAATTTTCAGCAAATCTAACTTTTTGGGTGCACTATTCCTTTAATGAGTAGTTCAAATCGACGAGTTTCCAGTTTGAATCAGTCTGAAACGCTGCACTGTATAATTTACAACATTAGCAGAAATAGAATTTATTTCAGATTAAGTCCATTAGCAAAACTGGCATAAAATCGAAATGTACCTAAATGAATTGGAATCAAATAAAATAGAATCAAGAGTTTACACATTGAATGTATGCTATACTGTAAAACTGCAGGTATTGTCATTGTAATTTAATTTATTTGTTTATTATCATTGAATGACGTTAATAATATATGAATTTTATGGATTTATTAAAAAATAAAATTCATACATTATTAATATTGCTTGTTCTTGTCGTAAAATCTTAGATTTGTATTTAACTGCATGTCTGTGACCTTGACTGCAGTACACAGAACAGCTGCCATGCATTATTTGATTTTTAAACAGTGTCTTTTGTTTGTATTTGCACTAATTAAGCTGGATTGGTTATTGTATCGGAGATGATAAACATAATTTGCACCTTCTGTCTATATAGAGTTGACAGAGTGCTTTTGGTGAGAGGTTAATAGCCAGCTGCAAGAACTTTCATTAACCAAGACCGGTAATTAATTAAATGTAAAATATATAATTGAGGTCAGATGGTGTAATGAGGTAGTAGTTTTATTTCTGATTGACCAAGTGAAATTGGCTCCAGCGCTTGCTTTCATTACACAGATTAGGCATCTGAGAAAACAGTGTGGATGTGATTCTAAGGTAATGAAGTATAAATGTGATGTAACTCAAAACATTTCAAACAATGATGTTTGGACACACATGGTGCACTGCTCCACGAGACAACAGAGCATTAAATGTCCCTGAGGCACATGTGATGGTCAGGGCCAAAGTTTTACTCCAGCGCTGTAGCTGAAGTTCATGTGTGTTTGTCTCTGGAGGACTGTAAGTGTATGCAACATTTTACAGGACATTATAGCTGTTGATAGCCATTGTTCTGGCAGAGTATACTGTAAGTCACCTGACAGTTTCAGTCTGTGTCTCAGTGCAGCTTAATTGGGTTTGTGAGCCAATAACTTACAATCCTTTTACAGTGTTAGTGTCTCAATGTTATAAAATGAAAAGACCACCTGGTACTGTTCTCTTTCTCTAATCTATTATTTCCTTATTTTTCAGCATCTTCCTGGATGTCTTGATTTAGTGGCCCACGATTCAGTTGTGCCACATTTGTGCAATTATGGACTTGCTTTATGGCCTTAGCAGTGACCAGTGACCTCTTATTTTGGTGAGTTTCATATTAATTTGCTGTCATAATGAGGCATTTCAATACTGAATGTCACATGTAATCAGTGGGAAATGTCTTTTCACTTTTAATAAATTTAATCACTACAGTACATTTTTAAGCACGGACCCGTCAGAATGAGAGTCCAAACAGCTGATAAAAACATCACACAAATCCACACAACTCCAGTCCATCAATTAACATCTTGTGAAGTGAAAGCTGCGTGTTTGCAATAAACAAATCCACCATTAAGGTGTTTTAACTTTAAATTGTCGCTTCTGGCCAAAATACAGGTCCTCTATCCATAATAATGCTTCCTCTGGTGAAAAAGTGTATCCCCTCTTGTCCTCTCACATCAAAATCCACCTACATATTTGTTGAGAAACATTTTGGACTGTATTGGCTTGTAAACGGTGCTTGATCTGGGCATATTTCACTCCTGATTCAGACAAGACCACTTTTTCACTGGAGAAAGCAATATTATGGATAAAGAACTCATACTGTATTTTAGCCGGAACAACTGTTTGAAGTTAAAACCATTTTAATAATGAATTTGTTCAGCAATTTTCAGCAAATCTAACTTTTTGGGTGCACTATTCCTTTAATGAGTAGTTCAAATCGACGAGTTTCCAGTTTGAATCAGTCTGAAACGCTGCACTGTATAATTTACAACATTAGCAGAAAGAGAATTTATTTCAGATTAAGTCCATTAGCAAAACTGGCATAAAATCGAAATGTACCTAAATGAATTGGAATCAAATAAAATAGAATCAAGAGTTTACACATTGAATGTATGCTATACTGTAAAACTGCAGGTATTGTCATTGTAATTTAATTTATTTGTTTATTATCATTGAATGACGTTAATAATATATGAATTTTATGGATTTATTAAAAAATAAAATTCATACATTATTAATATTGCTTGTTCTTGTCGTAAAATCTTAGATTTGTATTTAACTGCATGTCTGTGACCTTGACTGCAGTACACAGAACAGCTGCCATGCATTATTTGATTTTTAAACAGTGTCTTTTGTTTGTATTTGCACTAATTAAGCTGGATTGGTTATTGTATCGGAGATGATAAACATAATTTGCACCTTCTGTCTATATAGAGTTGACAGAGTGCTTTTGGTGAGAGGTTAATAGCCAGCTGCAAGAACTTTCATTAACCAAGACCGGTAATTAATTAAATGTAAAATATATAATTGAGGTCAGATGGTGTAATGAGGTAGTAGTTTTATTTCTGATTGACCAAGTGAAATTGGCTCCAGCGCTTGCTTTCATTACACAGATTAGGCATCTGAGAAAACAGTGTGGATGTGATTCTAAGGTAATGAAGTATAAATGTGATGTAACTCAAAACATTTCAAACAATGATGTTTGGACACACATGGTGCACTGCTCCACGAGACAACAGAGCATTAAATGTCCCTGAGGCACATGTGATGGTCAGGGCCAAAGTTTTACTCCAGCGCTGTAGCTGAAGTTCATGTGTGTTTGTCTCTGGAGGACTGTAAGTGTATGCAACATTTTACAGGACATTATAGCTGTTGATAGCCATTGTTCTGGCAGAGTATACTGTAAGTCACCTGACAGTTTCAGTCTGTGTCTCAGTGCAGCTTAATTGGGTTTGTGAGCCAATAACTTACAATCCTTTTACAGTGTTAGTGTCTCAATGTTATAAAATGAAAAGACCACCTGGTACTGTTCTCTTTCTCTAATCTATTATTTCCTTATTTTTCAGCATCTTCCTGGATGTCTTGATTTAGTGGCCCACGATTCAGTTGTGCCACATTTGTGCAATTATGGACTTGCTTTATGGCCTTAGCAGTGACCAGTGACCTCTTATTTTGGTGAGTTTCATATTAATTTGCTGTCATAATGAGGCATTTCAATACTGAATGTCACATGTAATCAGTGGGAAATGTCTTTTCACTTTTAATAAATTTAATCACTACAGTACATTTTTAAGCACGGACAGACAAACAATTGAGGCGAGACCCTCTGTATTTTGTTTTTGTTTTACAATGATAAAAATATCTTTATAACATCTTTAAACCAGATATATTTACTTATATATATAAAATTTGTAAGATATTAACGCTAGTTTTCAGGAAATATATATTGAATTAGGTTTATTGGTAACACAATTACCAGACAGAAGGTATAAGGATTAGTTAACTGTATTAGTTAACATAAAATAACACTAAAAATCTTAGTTAATGTTAATTTCAGCATTTACTAATACATTATTACATTCAAATGTTTCTGTTAATATTATTTCATGGACTTGAGCCTAACATGAACTATGAACAATGAATAGTTGTATTTGTATTAAGTAATTGTAAAAAAAAGCGCTTGCTTTCATTACACAGATTAGGCATCTGAGAAAACAGTGTGGATGTGATTCTAAGGTAATGAAGTATAAATGTGATGTAACTCAAAACATTTCAAACAATGATGTTTGGACACACATGGTGCACTGCTCCACGAGACAACAGAGCATTAAATGTCCCTGAGGCACATGTGATGGTCAGGGCCAAAGTTTTACTCCAGCGCTGTAGCTGAAGTTCATGTGTGTTTGTCTCTGGAGGACTGTAAGTGTATGCAACATTTTACAGGACATTATAGCTGTTGAGAGCCATTGTTCTGGCAACCTGACAGTTTTTCTGTGTCTCAGTGCAGCTTAATTGGGTTTGAGAGTCAATAACTTACAATCTTTTTACAGTGTTACTATAATCTCAATGATATAAAATGGAAAACAGAGACTGTCGGGTACTGTTCTGTTTATCTAATCTATTATTTCCTATTTTTTTCAGCAGCTTCTTGGATGTCTTGAGTTAGTGGTCCACCTACCTGTTTTCCAGATTCAGTTGTGCCACATATGTGCAATCAAGGACTTGCTTTTGTGGCCTTAGCAGTGACCAGTGAGCTCTTATTTTGGTGAGTTTCATGTTAATTTGCCATCATAATGAGGCTTTTCAATACTGTATGTAACAGGTAATCAGTGGGAAATGTCTTTTCACTTGTTTAAATGATCAGTATTTATCAATTTGCAAGCACTGACAGACAAACAAGTGAGGAAAGGTGAGACCCTCTGCATTTTGGCCTTGTTTTACAATAATAAAAATATCTTTATAACATCTTTAAAACAATATATATTTACTTGCGAAACAAATTTGTAAGATAATAACACTAGTTTTCAGGAAATATAGCTTGAATTATGTTTATTGGTAACACTTTACGAGAAGCTTTAAGGATTAGTTCTTAGTGTTAATTTCAAAATGTACTAATAATACATTATTAAAATCAAATGTTTCTGTTAAAGGGGTCATATGATGCGATTTAAATTTTTCCTTTCTCTTTGAAGTGTTACAAGCTCTTGGTGCATAAAGAAGATCTGTAAAGTTGCAAAGACTAAAGTCTCAAATCCAAAGAGATATTCTTTATAAAAGTTAAGAGTCAACCACGCCTACCTAAAACGGCTCGTTCTAACACGCCCCCACATACCTACATCACTATGTGGGAAGATTTGCATAACACCGCCCAAATGTTCACACAAAGAAAGAAGGCATAACTTTTATTCACGCTGTAGTATTGTTGCCGCCGCTGTCATGTCGTGAAGTCACTGTGTGCTTCGTTGTGAAAGCGAAACTACTTTCAACATGTGGTTGCAGCAAGCCCGCCGGCTGCTTCTTTGTCGAATCCGCCAGCCGCGCCGTTCTCCAGCTCACCGGCCAATCCTCACTCTAGCCGCCGGCCTCCGCTCACTCAAGGCCGCCGCCGCGTGTGACGCTGTGTTTCGTTGTGAAAGCGAAACTACTTAGTTTGGCCTTCTAGCAACATCATATGACCCCTTTAATATTATTTCATGGACTTGAGCTAAAATGAACTAACAATAATTCGTTGTATTTTTATTAACCAATTTTAAAAAAACATTAATAAATAAATATTATAACAAATGTATTGCTTATTGTTAGTTAATGTTAATTAATGCATTACTAATGGGAAATTTGTAAAGTACTGGTTTATTTTTTGTACTCGATAGGTTTTTTATTTTCTTGTTTTAATCATAAGTCTAAACAAATTGTTTCATTACCAGTTATTTAAGTAATTATCTTGTTATGAAGATGTTTAGATATTTTGTTACTGGAAAAAAAAAGCCAATTAAGAAAATGTTTCCAGTATTTGATAAGTGGACTGCTGGCTTTAGTTGCATCATTACTCAACTTTTCTTTATTGTAGTTTTCATATCATTCAGACTAATATAAGATGATTAATACATTCCTTTCAAGCTACATCACTATTAATTAGTGTGGTCATTCCTACTTGGAAAAGCAGTTTCTTCTAATAGTGGACTGTTAAAGAGAAAAATCCAGTTTTACCACATTCATTGGCACAGACGAGAAATCCCGGTCTTGGTGAGGTGGTTGGACCACTCAAACCCCTATATGCTGGGGCTGGTTTTGGGACCTGTTTCCCGTCTGGAGCAGATTATTCAGTTGTTAGCAGGAAGCCACACAAACACACACACACACACACGCATGCATGCACCCACACACACATACACTCACAGTGCCCATAGAGAGCCATCATCTGGCAAACATATGGCACAAGGGAGTCAAAATGAAACAAAATTCTCTGTGATTAACACACAAACAACTTCATCTACTTATTTTCTTGGCCTGCGAAAGTCACCATTGATTTTTGACCCTGGTTCTCCAGGCCTTCACCCCAGGAATGTGTGAGAGTTATGAAATTATGATTGCATAGGGTGTGTCTTTTTATGTAATCGTGTATTGTGTTTGTCTGCTGGGCAGGGTCTGTTAACTGTGCCACTGGCCTTTCAATGTTCCAGACTCGGTCCACCTGCCAAAAATGTTTTTCCCCTTGCGAGTGCCCTTCACCTGACCTTTAAACTCATTCATAAGCACCTCACCATTCATATTAAACCAGAACTCCCCACCCAGGCCCTTTACCTCACATTCGGCCAGACTGCACTGTTCTCTTCTGGTTTGCAAATGAGAGTTTGGTGGTGGCAAAAAGGAAAAAAACATTTATATTTCCCCTCACTTCTCAGCCTTCTCCGTACCTCTTTTCTCTCGGCTGTGGGTCTGCTGTTTGATCCTGGCGTGAGGAAGTGTGGGTGTAATTGTGAGTAAAAATGGGCCAGGGCTCCATGAGGGTAATTCCGTTGAATGGGTTTCAGGCTGGGCCAGGAATTTCAAGAGAGAGAAAAAGAAGAAAAGAGAAATTAAAATGTCACAGAGAACACTATAATAATAGCAACGTGAATTTAAAACGGAGAGAAGTACGCACTACAAAAAATATTTTCTTTACGTTTTGTGTTAATGTGCCAACGTTGTATCATTTTCCAGTAACATATCTAAAAAAAGATAAATAGCTTAATAAAGATATATTTACTTATTAAAACATGTCATTGTAATTAATTAAATGTTCAAACTTGTCTTTACAGATTTAATAACTGCACTTCTTTATATTAAGAACACAAAATACACTTGTAATAAAGGAATAGTTCACCCCCAAGTGAAAAATTGCTGAAAATTTACTCACCCTCAGGTCATCCAAGATGTAGATGAGTTTTTTTTTTTTTCATCAGAACAGAGTTGGAGAAATGTAGCATCACATCACTTGTTCACCAATGGATCTTCTGCAGTGAATGGATGCCGTCAGAATTAGAGTCCAAACATTTGATAAAAACATCACAATAATCCTAAAGAAACAAATCTACCTCTTGGATGACCTGAGGTTTAGTAAATGTTCAGCATTTTTCTTTTTCATTTTGTGGTGAGCTATTATTTTAAAGATACATTATTTGAAAACAAGTGTTAATATCTTATGAAGCTTGGCTTGTCAAGTAAATTATATTAAAGGATTTTAAGATTTTTTATTAAAATGGAAATAATTGCACTTTTTACAGGTCTGGGGTTCTCAGAAGTGGAAGTCATCATAGTTAAATTTCTATTTTGGTAAATGGAAACTACAACCAATGCAATTGTGTGTGTGTGTGTGTGTGTGTGTGTGTGTGTTGCACTGCACATAAAACAAAACTTAATTAGCAGTTACATCTTGTTTTCCAGTAAAAAATTAATTAATTAAACAAAAACTCCAAACATCCTTACAGCAGCATGGATGTACTTGTTCATAAATTCACTATGACTTCTTATTTTTACCGGATCTGGAATCGTGTTAAAGTGATTTAACGATAGTGCTGTTATGAGGCAAATGGCACAGAGTGCTAAATGGGAAAGAACATATGAAGATTGTTTTTTTGTTTTGTTTTTATTTAGATGAGTGACAGACAGACAGACAGACAGACAGAGAGGGGTGAAGACGAGTACTGAGACTAGCTGCTTACCTCAGCACAGCTCGTCTCTCCACAATTCCCCTCTCTGTTCCGCCTCACATTAGCGCTGCTTTCATATTCAAATGACTGTTGTTTTAGTAACACCATCTATTCATCCTCCCTTTGAAGTTTATTTGTTTTGATGGTTGGGGGTCATTTGAAATTGTGCCAATAGTTGGACTTTGACTATGTGTGTGTGTGTGTGTTCACGTGTGTGCACTTTAAAAGAGGTTGCTGTTTCATGGCCTGGCCTCCTGTGGGCCACCACTCCAGAGAGGGAAACGACTTGGCTTTTATGTCTCCCTTTTGAAGTGGCACAAGAACGGCCTGTTTCTGCCAACATCACAAACCCATCCAAACACTCACTGCTGATCATTAGCAGCACTAACACGTGTTAATTATCACTGTACAGTCATGTGAAGTGCTAAACTCTGTTTGTAAAAAGACTTATGATTATTTTCCACTTATGAGGTTTTGACAGTCCTTAAAATTGTGCGTAATTGGCCAATCTGCTAAATGATTCCCTTGTCAGTGTGTTCAGTTTCCCCAAAGGAATCTTGTACATTTTGAGTGCATCTCAAGGGTTTAAAGTAGCACTTCATTGAAGCTGTAATATCAAGAGAAATATTAGGTGAAGATATATTCTGTTGATGATTATATTGAAGATGGGTGAGATTGTTGTGGAATCTGAAGTGATTCAGGCTGGATAGTTTTTAAGTGTCGTAGTGTAAGATCCACACCCAAGGAAAGACCTTGAGTACCAGGCAAAAACATTATCCAGACTCCATCATCTTCACCTCCTCCTGACTGTTAACAGGCTCTCGGTGAAGACTCTTCAGTTTGGACGACAGAGTGATGAGAGAAGCTTTTAAGAGACAAAGAGAAAGTGAGATAGGAAGCTCTTTGGAAAAGTGCAGCATTTACTGCTTCAATGTGGAATGAGTCAAATCTGTGACGTGTTGAAGGTTTTAGGAGTGAAATTGGGAAGATGTGTTTGAAAAGACAGGCGTCACTAAGCATTTGTGGTGCTTTTGTGCACTTTATTTCAGCTCATAAAACTGCCTAGACTTATTCACTAACTTATTCACTGATCTAGTTTAACCAAGTGCTATTTATCTGGAGCTATTTAATTATATTTCTGCATATTTAAATTGTCATTCTTTGGTCTAAACCCCCTTTTTATGGAAATTAGTAAATTTATATGTTGTCCAAATACCATATGTAAAAGCAGACAGTAAATATCATTTTAGTAAAAAGTAATTTTGTGTACAAAATGATTGATCATGGCATTAATAATTTAAGAATAGCATCTGGGAAAATATCCAGACCTAAAGTCAGTTTTTAGTCATAGTTTTTTGTCTTTTGATGAAAATCAGTTTAAATTTAATTTGCATTTCATTTTTTATTTATATTTAACTGTAGTCAGTTTTACTCTGTTTAAATTTAGTCAAAATTGTAAAGAAAACTAAAATAAAAAGATTTTAAAAAATAAAGAAAGAAAAAAAAGAAAGAAAGAAAAAAAAAGAAAATGTCCTACTCCTTTCTGTTTGGCTGAAAGTGGAAGCGAGACATCTGGAAAGGACCCTATCATCACCTCAGCCTAACTTCTGCACCCGCTGCCAAGTCCAACATTGTATCATGCTCTACATGTCGAAAAATTGCCCTCATACTTCAAACCAGCCAGCTCAGATTACACGACCACAGTGACAAAACCCATTGCATTTGTTCCCCTTCATTCAGAATGAAACGTATGGCCACGCATAAGCAGGGTTTAAAAGCCACAAGGGAACAGAGAGCCATATTATACCACTCATTTAATTTTCACCACTTGTGATCATGTTCAATATGGTAGACATCGTCTATAAATTTAGTCACTTTTCCAACTAACTTTCCTTAACATACTCCATGCTGCCAGTGAATTGTCTTTCATGTCAGGCCGTCTCTGCTTTGCCCTGTTGCTTGTTAGTTCTCCACATCTGTGCTCTTTGAAGTGCATCCAGACTCAGAATGGCAGAGATGCAGGGTCTATCCAGGCCTCCCAGTATCAAAGCACACTAATATTACACACTGGTTATTAATGTCAGATTATTTTCCCACCTCAAGGCACCCATGGGACCAGAACGAGGAGTGGCTCAAATATTATGCAAACATGCTTTGTAAGCCTCGCATTTGTAAGAAAGTGGCAGATAGGAATGGTGTAGGATTAAATTTCACAAATAATTACAAAAAAAATGGCAAGTTACACTGAATTAAACATTCAATTTTAAAGACTAAAATAGTATTTTCTTGTGTAACTACAATTATTTTATTTATATACAGTTTAAAAAAATAATTGTTTACAATGTATGTTTATAATTATGTTATTTATAATAAATGACTTGCAGTCTGGATGGAAACAATCCTGAGTTGGGATCAGGGCCGTGATCTGTTAATTAGTGACCTCTGGTCTATAGGGATCTAGCTCACTGCGTCACTCACTAAAACACAATGTTTAACCTGTCTGAAATAAAGAACCTGTTATTCAGCAGAGTGAAATTTATTGAATCTGAAATCACAACTTGACCGCAGGCTTTAGCGACCCAAATATCACACTCCCCCAGTGACTGAACAAGCACACCTCCCTCTGATCCCAGTGTGAGATGAGCAAGAAAGCAACAGGTCACCCGCTTGCACAGTATTTTTCTATTTGCTTTAGAAAATGCCTGGAATCCCTCTCCCCTTTGTTTTGCCTATGAATCATCTATTACCTTTTTAGCTTGCGCAATTTACTGAGGTTGGGAGGTCTTCGCTGGGGTAGTGACACTTACCCCGGGAGGGGAGAGAGAGTGCGAATGAAAGATGAGATGTGCTTCTGCTGTGTTTCCTTATGTGGTACTGTATTTTTAAGCCTTTTAAAAACTCAAGCAGATTTCATCCAGCAAAACAACTTCATGGCTCTTTTTCAACTGGCATGTTAGCCATATTGAAATATAAGGTCAGTATGCCCAAGTAGGGCTGAGTAAAAAATATCGATATCTCGATATTAATCGATTCTCATTTGCCTACCGGTTTCAGCACATAAACAATAAACATGACTAAACATCCGAAGTTAAAAGAAAGAGTACAACTTTACAATCCGTATTCTGTCTCAATCAAAAGGGGCTGTTTAGCAATCTGACAGGCTAGTGCTAACAGTGGGGGCATCTCAGTCAGTTCCCTAGCTTGTGAATCAGTATATTGTGTACACAAATTCGGGCACTAGCAAAGTATCCTGGGTCACCACACATTGGGACAAATGATTACTTGTTGTAATTTCTGTCAACATGATTATGTACTTGCATTGTAAAACCCAAAGTATACTTCAGATTTTTTTTGTGTACTTCTATAAAACGCCCTGATTTTAATTGAGTTTGCTTGAGCCATTTATGATTTGTACTTCAGAAATGTGATGTACATTCTATTAATGAGCATAGTAACCATTAATTCTCCTTGGTTTTTGCTGTGCATTGTGGGACTTTTTTAGGGAGCGACCATTCCAGAGCACTGGACGTATTTCAGCATAGCACACGGCTCAGTTGATACCATCCATTTTCCAGGGCTTATTTTAGATAAACAAAGCCATCTGTCATGGGATGGTAGTGATCTGAAGAGCATTAAATAATTTTGGAAGTAATGTAGCTAAACATTCAGAATCCCCTGGTCTAAACAAACAGAGAACATAAAATTACATTTAGCTAATTTATTCCAATAATTCTTGTTGGTACAGTTTCAGTATTTACAGTAATATTTCTGAAAGGAATGTTACTTCCTTTTGTTTGTTTATTTGTTGGATTGCACTTAATGGAAAGCCAGATCTTTAACCTGATTTGTTGTCTGGATGAGTTGACGCTAGTTGGCAAAAGTCAGCCAGTCTGCAAATTTTGGGCAGTCAGAGTTGATAAATTTCACAGAAAATCAGGTAGTGTATGACTATAGCTATGTCTTCGAAGGCAGCACCCTCTGGAGGTTGCATTTGTCGGTGACATACAGTATGTCATTGAGTTTGCCTTATTTCAGAAAAGTAGCATAGTAAGAAAGAAATTACAGTAATTTATGCTTCACAAGGAATAACAGTAAATTTTACAATGGTTACTTTTCTGAAACGAGACGTATGAGGACAGCAAACCACCTCTAGAGGGTGCAGCCTTTGAAATGAGACATAACCATTGATTCCATCCAGTTGGCGGTTATCAAACGTTTGATATTTAGAGCCAATTTTACAACACATATTGTTTTCATTTCTAATGATCACATTGTGAGATACAATGTTATAATTTCTCACAATTGTGAGAATTAGTCACATTTTTTGAGAAAGCAGCAATTGAGAGATATAAAGTCATATTGTGAGTTATACTGTAAAGTTACAATTTCTCGTATTTGTGAGAATTAAAGTCGGGTTTGTGAGAAAGTGGCAATTGTGAGATATATATCACATTGTGAGATATGTTGCAGTTTCTCGCAATTACAAGAATTAAAGTCATATTTGTAAGAAAGTGGTAGTTGCAAGAAATTGTGAGATATAAAGTCGCAATTATGAAAAACAATGTCACAATTGCACAATATTAATTCACAGCTGAGAAATTTACTGTCACATCTCCAAGAAATAAAAATGAAAAACAAAGCCACAATGGTGAGAAACAAAATTACATTAGAAGAAATAAAGTTGTAATTACCTATATATATATTAATTTTTTTTTAGAGAATTACAACTTAAATTTTTGTCTGTTCCTCACACAAAAATATTGTATGGCTTCCAAAGACTTAAAGACTGGGAATATAATGCACACGTCGTATGGACCACTATTATGATCTTTTTTATGATGCTTTATATCTTTCTCTTTCCTTTTTACAGCAGGCCATGATCACTATGAACTGTTGGTAATTTTTCAAAAATTTCTCATTTTATATTCCACAAAAAGGAATGACATACAGGTTTGGAACAACATGAGGGTGTGTAAATGAAGGCCGAATTTTCATTTTTGGGGTGAACTGTTTCTTCAACCAAAGTGGAGGCAGAGGCAGAGCTGATGGCGATAGCGCTAGAAGCTTGGCTGAAGGTACTGATAAATGTAGCTGCTGCATGTGTGTATGTTTGAGTGTGTATGATGGCGGGGGAGGAGGATAAGATCTGAATGATAAAGGTTAGAGTAAGAGAGATGGAACGAGAGAAGGATCTTGTAATGAAGAGCAGATGTGCTGAATTCTCGTATTGTTCCCAAAAGAAAGCAGCTGGCCACTCTTGGCTCATCCTTCTAAATAAACATTTCGGGATGGCTGTGAGCGAACAAGGACCTGTTACTCATTAAGAGCTCCTCTCTCCCGCAACCCTCTTTGAAGTGTTGCTGTAACGCTTCAAAAAAGTGGGAAAAAAAATTAAAAATTAAGAGGTTTATCTCACCTCAATGCTGGGTGCCTTCGTTTTGTGGATTAGTGCTAAGAGATGAAGGCCAAATGTTGTCAGAACATTCCAGATGTTTGATAAAACGATATCAGCACATATAACAACAAAGATGTGTATGTATTGGCTTGAATTCAAGAGCACCATAGATAGCTCTCAGAGCAATAACACATCCAGCTGAAGATCCAACTGTCCTCGGATCAGATTGTTGGGCTAAACGCACACATGGTATCCTCAGATAAACTCTTGCTGCACACAATGTGTTCATTTGATTGGCAGCTGGTGGTGGGGAAAACACAGATGACATATGTTCAGTCCAATAGTCATTATTATGCTCAGCTTGTCATACTAAAGGTAAGTACACAAAGATGATGGCTAGGTGACATTCATAGATCAGTACAGACCTCAATCCACTTTAACGCCATTGGTTTTAGCCACTAAGTTCATTATGTGACACATTTTAGCCTCTAATAGGCTAACTTTCAAATATTTAAGATGGTTATTCGAAACTCGCATTGCTGCCAACATTACTTACAATGTTTACATTGTACCAACTAGCTTTAGCTTCACTGAGCCTTGCTCCCTTTCCACCTGGTCTCCTGGACACACT
Organism: Sinocyclocheilus rhinocerous; assembly: GCF_001515625.1. Classification (NCBI taxonomy): domain Eukaryota; kingdom Metazoa; phylum Chordata; class Actinopteri; order Cypriniformes; family Cyprinidae; genus Sinocyclocheilus; species Sinocyclocheilus rhinocerous. The sequence goes on from NW_015654050.1 coordinate 539,351, forward strand.
GAATGTCAACTTTCCTCCTCTGCATCATATCTACCAGCTCCCTGCCTTTATCTGCCATCGTACCAACCTGGCTCAAAGAATAGTGTGCGATTACAGTCCACGGAAAGCAGGCAATTTGTTTGCCACTATCAGTGGATGCAAATCATAAATTATTTCTTAAAGATAAACTAATTAGTTCATCATGCTAGCTGATATGTCTGAGACATTGGACTTACACTGCCACCTAGTGGTGTGGATGTAAAATTGTAAAAAAAAATAAAAATAATAATAATAATAGGTGTTTAGGTTACTAATGCCAGAATGTGGTTATGCAGTTTATAGTATACACCAACGGTTTGGATAACATGATGGTTACAGAGATAAAATGAGGAGAATTCAGCTGGTTATGTGATCTCAATATGGCAGCCCCCATGAGGCAACCCACTTCATGTGAAATAAATAAAGCGTTTATTAGGCTACTGATAGTCTCATGTTTCTTCATCTCAACTATTTTAATGAGGAGAAAATTACCTTTAAGTGGTTTGCAGTTTTATTATTCATGAGAATACAGAGTGAAAGCCTTAAGCTTCAAATCACCAAAGCAATAAGTAATGATTTCTTTTCTTCTGTTTTCACTCTTGTAGTATCTGATACCAACATAAATTTCAACCAGTAAATAAAACAGAAACCCACTTTAATGTGTTGTAATGAGCAGAATGTTCACTGCCCACCCCATATCTGTCCTCCAAGTGGTGGTTTATTGCTCTAGCAGTGCTACATGCAGAGGGAAGTGTCCAAATGATATAGGAACATGTGTTAGAAGTGTGGAATATAGATAATATAACACAGAGATTTATCCCACTTGTCATCCTCATACTCTCTCACCGTTCTCTATTCACTCATAGTTCATCCATAGGTGGATTTGGTTTCCCGAGGGGGTCTCGTGGTTCACCCCTAACTGCGAACGCTTAGCAGAGATTCCTCAAAATGCTGAGCTGTGCACTTTTTCAGTCCATCGCAAAGAGATTTCCTATTGTTCTACAATTTTCACGATTTGTCCAGAAAACAGAGGAATTCATTATACAAGCCTATAAAAAGTGTGAGTCTCTTTTGAACCAGCAGGATCCTCTTGATTCCCTTGTTGGTCGTATAATGATCACAAGTTGAAATGTTTCACAAGGGGCTTTTTTTGTAGTTTTGGTTTTCTGGCTTTGAAAAATAACAATGAAACACTTCCATAAAACGGTGTTTGTCTTTGAATGAGAGCAGCGATACATTGGTGGTCACTGCCTCTGTTTTGCATTTGAAGTCTTAATGTGGTTTGATGGTTTCACCACACAGTGATCCTCTTTTTGACTGATACTGCCTCTTCTTGGTGAGAAAGGCCTCTGTTGGGTCAGTTTTATTACAGATGAATGTACGAATCAGCTCATAGTGGTTTATTGCGGGGCTAATACGCATTCCTAACACTGAATTGAACTGGTTTATCAGGGTAGCATTTTAAAGAGTCGTGTAACGAAAATGTAAATTGTTCTTGATGTTTTAAATGCTTCAAATTTGATGCCCATAGATGCTCAGTTCTACAGTTTTTTGAGACAATCAAGTTTTTCACATTTGTAAAAGCCCTCAAAACTGGGAGCTGGTGAAATCATCTACTATAATATATTGAATTATTTATTTGATGTTCAAAATATATTATATTATTAAAAAAGAAGAAAGATTATTTTTTGGGTCCAGATAGAGTAGCTACGTCATCTAACATGCTAACGGATCCATGGTAAGATAAAGAGGAAGTAGAATAGATTAAAAGGAAAATTCAGGGAAACATGAAAATGATTTTCACTTGTGCCACTCTGAACCTGTATTGTTGTTCTCTTTCGTTGAACACAAAATGAAATATTCAGCAGAATGTTCACGCTGCTCTTTTTCATGCCGCAAAAGAGGATATTGACTGCCACTGTGAATTTCTAAAGTACCATAAAACTTATTCTGTGTCTACATTCTAATATATTTTCCATGACCGCAATTTAAGGAGTTAATTGCAGATATTCAATCTGTTTAACAGAGAAGTATGGAGAGAATTCTGAAAATAGCATACAACATGTCTACGTTTATGGAGATTTATGCTTACATAAGTACAGAATTGTCTTTTTTTTTCCTTGCAGAAATGGTACATGTTAATCTGTAATAATATTTAAGTACTCAGATCTAGAATGAGAAAGTTGATAAAAGGTTTATGGACTTCACCCACGGTAGGTTCTTCTGCGGTTATGTTAATATATGCAGCAGGTAACATGAAGGCAATCCAAAAGTCTTTTTTTTTTTTTTTTTTTTTAAATGACATGCTCAAAAATCTTAGTCTCACTTCATCTGCACCTTCTCCCTCTGAATAGTTTTCACTCAAAGATGCCAAGATCAACAAACAGTATGCAGAGCTCTTTAAGACAGGATTTTCCACATTCAGCATGCTTTCGCTCACTCCTTTCCCTCTCATTTCCTCTTCACACCCTTTGAAGATTGATATGTCTTACCCCAATACATCATAAAGTTTCCCTCTAATAGCTGATCAGCTGGTAGGTGAGGAATTTCCTGTGGTCAGGTCAAGAGGTGAGAGGAAGGGTGAGCGAGTGAAAGTGAAAGAGGACAAGGGAATGAATGAAATTAGACACTCGCTGGGATACTGATGGTACTATTTATGGTTGAAGCAACAGGTAAAAGAGACATGTAATAAGCTCCTCTCACTCTCACTGCTCAATACGTATCCAAATGATTCACACTGTAAGGTCATGCCAACCGTGTTTGTATTTATCATATCACATATCAATCTGATGTTAATCTGTCCCCAATCTTTCTCCTCACTCTCATTAAGTCTGTGTGGCTCTTCTGTTGGCAAATAATCAATATTACTACTTTTCACAGGCATGCCACCAAATTTTTAGGGGTGAGTGGGGCTAGTTGTCACACATGGAAGTTGTTGCAAAAGCTATATCTTACTGACTTGGATTTTTAGCGAAAAGTCATTGGACATACACTACAATTCAGTTTGGGGTCGGTAAGATTTTTTTATGTTTTTGAAAGAAGTCTCTTATGCTCGCCAAGGATGCATTTAAACAGCAAATCAGTAATATTGCGAAATATCATTACAATTTAAAATATTTATTTTTTTTAGAAATATTTCCTATTTGTTTTCCATTTTAATATATTTTAAAATATAATTTATTCATGTGATGGCATTTCTACAGTCTTCAGTGTCACATTATCCCTCAGAAATAATTTTATTATGTTGATTTGCTGAAACATTTCTTATTATTAATGTTTAAAACAGTTGTGTTGCCTAATATTATTTGTGGAAACCATGATACATTTTATTTCAGGATTCTTTGATGCATTGAACATTAAAAACAATATAATTTATTGGAATATTTTTTGTAATAATGTTTATGTCTGTTTTGTTTTTTTCTAGCACAAATCTTGAATTATAATTCAAAATAGTCCAAATTTAAATTTGAATAGCCTGATTTTTTTTATTTTTTTATTTTATTATTATTATTATTTTTAAAGTTGATGGGCAAAACATTGAAAACAATAAAACCGGCATGTTGAACTGCTTCTCATTATTTCAAAACATCAGATTAGGTTTTCAATTTTATTATTATTATTTTTTTAAATAACTCATTAATGGCAATATATGTTGGCCAAAGTTAGGTTTCAATACTGTAGGTCATCTTCTACATTTTTGTTGTTTTATAAATTGTTTTGCGCATCATACATTTTTTTTAAACCAAAATTCCCAATCAAATAAACATACAGAAATAGATTTTCAGAAGTAAATCACTGCCATTAATGTGACAACTAGCTCCAACCTCCCATAAAATACATTCAAATTGCATTGACACAATTGGCATGTGCTTATCCAAAATGACATGTAGTGCACTCAAGTTATTTTATCAGTCCATACAGAATCAAACCCATTATATTGCAAAAAATATTCGATTATACTAGGACTGTGGTTGTTATTAATGATGTTGCTTGTTGCAAGATGATAACTGAGTTAATGCGGCTCCATTTTTTAATTCGTCTTGGCTTTACATTCTTGTGTTCTTGGTAGAATTTGGCCTGGCCAGCTTTGAAAACAAAGTGTGCATGTCAGCAGCTGCTCTGCTCACTGTTTTCTGTAGATATGAGGTTGCCATCTTCCTCTGTTTTCAGAGTTGGCCATCTGGTTTTCTTATCTCTCTGGTGCATGGCAGTGGTGGTGTTTTCTAACTACAAGGTACACTGGCTAGTTCTGCGTCAATCCGCGTCTTCTGCACACAGCTACAAGGTATAAAAAAAAAGGTTTTGTTTGGGTTTGTTCACTTTCAATGCGGAAATCTCTGTCATTCAAACACATATCCATTGTACAACATTTATGACTCTAAATCCCAATTGGATGAATCACATTCAAAGTCATACTTGTGCTTAGCGCATATATAAATAGTAACAATCATGTGATGCAAGTGTGCGTGACTCTGTGAGTGTCAACATTTCCAATTCAATGAAAACTTTTCGTTTAAAATGGAACGGCACGTATTGTAAGGTCATTGGGAATGACCCGCCTAGATTTATTTTCCTCCCCAAGTTCCATGATTCATTTTATTGCAGCTGACATCTCCATCCCCAAGCAGCAGACCTTCTCAAACTTCGCACAGCTGCGCGCAACTTAAAGACCGTCCCTCGACACAAGCCATACTGTAGCCAAGTGTGTGAGCGAGTTTGCAAACACTAACCTGTCCCAAGATAATCTTCGCCTTGTAGCCAGTAGCATTTGTGCACGTGTGTCAGCATGGATTTGCGTGAATAAATTTTGTGTGAAAATACCTTCTCAGGCCTGCCCTGAGGTGCAGTTACCATTCATTACCTCAGTAATGGATGTTTACTGTGAGACTCAAACACATCGTTAGTTGTGAGAAAACTGTAATGTACTGTCCCAAAATGAATATTCTGCATGGCATGAGTGTGTGTTTGTGTGATTTTATTGGAAGGTTGTGCAGAAATGTGAGCGTGTTTGTGTTTGTGACTATGTGTTTCCTGCCAAATCAGAGTTGGGATTTGGGATGTTTTTGTGTGAAGTGTTGAAATCTCTATTGAATCGGAGATGTGAAAGAGAATAAGGACAATGGTGATATGATTGTATCAGCATGTGTTGATAGTTTCTCCATTTTTAAGCAAAACTGATCATTTAATTAACAGTACATCCTTAACTCTGCTAAATAAACATGCTGACCTCTGAAAACCCTCATTTGTGACCCTGGACCACAAAACCAGTCTTAAGTCGCTGGGGTATATTTTTAGCAACAGCCAAAAAAACATTGTATGGGTCAAAATTATCGATTTTTTTTTTATGCCAAAAATCATTAGGATATTAAGTAAAGATCATGTTCCATGAAGATATTTTGTAAATTTCTTACCGAAAATATATCAAAACTTAATTTTTGATTAGTAATATGCATTGCTAAGAACTTCATTTGGACAACTTTAAAGGCAATTTTCTCAATATTTTGATTTTTTGCATCCTCAGATTCCAGATTTTCA
>NW_015654050.1:547612-612381 GCF_001515625.1 Sinocyclocheilus rhinocerous
TTTTCAAAAAGTTGTATCTCGGCCAAATATTGTCCTATCCTAACAAACCATACATCAATGGAAAGCTCGTTTATTCAGCTTTCAGGTTATGGCTGGTCCAGGGTCACATTTTACTGATTTTGCTAGAACAATCAAAAAACAAGTGCAAACATTCACACTTTACATGTGAAGCTGCCAAAAATGTTCCCATTGTCCCACAGAACCACTTCAACAAAAATTATGACAAATCATTCAGAAAGAAACATTTACACATACTTATAACACCATGAACTATTAAAAATTGATAAAAATAGGTCTCCTATTTTAATCTGAAGTATCACAAATGTGAAACATTCTAGCATAGCTAGAACATTTGTATAATATGTAGAATATTTTTCTGAAATATAAATGCACTACCATTCAACAGTTTGTGGTCAGGAGGATTAAAAAAAAATAAAGGAATACTTTTATTCAGCAAGGACACATTAAATTAACACAGTTAACGTTATAATGTAAAGACATTATAATGTTACAAATTATTTGTTTCAAACAAATCTGGTCTTTTTGAACTTTCTATACTTCAAAGAACCTCGGCCATCACAAGACTAAATTACATTTTAAATTTTAACTATACGCTTTATTTCAACTATGACATTTTACATAAAGTTTCCATAAAAATCCAAGTTATCTAGAAAAATAAACAGGTATCAATTTTAGTCTGTGGGAAAGTCGCCCCCTGCATTGTCGAACCCACAACTGAAATTTGAATCTCTAGCGTGTTGCCCTCAACACTGCAGTTATGGAAACATGTTCTACGCTGAATGTGTTTTATGGTTAAATCCTTTCTACATACTTTAGACAGACATGTCCATTTCCCTCATAAAGTTTCTTCTTGCCTCTTTCTCTCTCTGCAGTCGTAAGTGAGTGCCATGAGGATTGGTGTTTTTGGTTAATCTGGTTCACTAGATTCCAGAAAATAAAACATCAGGCTATTGAGTTTAGAGAAGTTTAGTGTGTGTGTGTGGGTGTGTGTGTGTGTGTGTGTGTGTGTGTGTGAGGAGCACAGTGCTTCTGTTTGTATTTTTTTATTGCGAATTACCTCTGTTTTAACCATTAATCTGTTCAAACTGATGCCGCACACTGGAGAGTCATCATATCCAGTTTGAAGTCTCTGAAAGCACCATTTCAGCTAAATCTGTTCTTCATTAATCAAGTATTTCAGCTGGAAAAAGGAAAAATGTGACAAATGTCTGAGTTCTAGATGCCATGAGCAGAAAGAGCCTTTAAAGACCCCATGAAATCTAGCTTTTTGAAGCTATCTGCATATGCTGTGAAAACTGAACCTTGGCCTAAACATATTGATGACTCAATCTGCACAACACAGATTTATGTACAATAAAATGCTCTCTCCCCTAATACCTAGAGACTAGCAGCTCTAATTATAGCTCATGTGACATAAATTTAAGCCTAATGATTCCTTAAAAATAGAGGGACAATCCCTTTAAATCAATCCCTTTTTCCATAGGAAGTATGTCAAAAGACACGAAAGAACAGCATTTGTGAAGAAACTTCATGGAAGTATTTAAAAAGGTTGGACATGCATTGGGCAGCTGCTTGTCTGTGTGAGGTGACATTCTGGGAAATTCAAGCAAGTCTGAAGCCAAGAGCTGGAGTGAAAAAACAGCTAAGAAAAAAAAAACAGGGATGCTGCGTGCACTGTATTAACTTTTCAGTTCTCCTCTCCTCCATAAGCTTGATCATTGTCTATGCTTACGCTCCAAATCATCATTTATATAACTCTTCAAAGAGTATTTATCTGTTTAATTTATTCTTCAATCAGCAGATCCAGAAATGGCTGATGTGTGTCTCAAAGATGTATGATGGAGAAATCATACAGGAAAGTGTCTCTGAGGAAATTCTCCTGTAGTCAAGGCCAGTTTTACCCCGTATTCCTCAGTTCTGGCCTGGAGAAGTCTTCAGGACTGTTACACAAGGGAGCACCCTGCCGTAGCCTTATACATATATCTTCTTACAAAAACACCGGTCTGCCACAGGTCTACAGCAGCCCACTGTCTCCAACGGCACCTTGATACACAACTCAATGTGTGTTGACTTCAGTCTTTAGGTTTTTGGTTTATAGACAGTTTCAAGCTCATCTTTGAGCTTATTTGGTGTTTAAACTCTATGCAACTTTATAAAACAGTTACTTCCGCTCCTCAAATCTGTTTGGTTGAGTAGCATTCCAAGAGTGCTGATATATAGTCTGAATTTGCACTTTCCAGTCAGACTGTCAGTCTATGAATTAGTAGTGGGGATTTTTCAGTGATTCTTTCTGCAGGTTGCATCCTTAAGCCAGTAGCAACAAGTGAGTCAAATAATTCAACTGATTCGGTCAAAAACACTGATTCACTCAGGAATGGTAGAAGTGACTGGCTTTATCTGAAATCACATACTCTCTGAGTAGTTTTTTTTTTAAAAGAAGTACTTTCTTCTTCACCAATAAAATGTATGTTCTATATAGTATGAATGTAAACCAGATGTACTACATTCGTCATGTTGTCATTATGTTAGGTCATCCAGTACTTTTTGAGTACTATTTTATGAATACTATGAATTCAGACATACCACTCTTTTCATGTACTGTTTTTAATATTTAGGGAAGTATGCATATTTGGATACAGTCACTTTATTTAAAGGGGTCCTATTATGCTTTTTCACTTTTTCAACTTTAGTTACTCTGTAATGTTGCTGTTTAAGCATAAAAAATATCTGCAAAGTTACAAAGCTTCAAAGTCCAATTCAAAAGGAGATATTTTACTTAACAGAAATCACTTTTCAAAAACTACAACGAACGACTCGTTTGGACTACAACGCATATTTTCCAGGATTTGTGGCAAGTTCTAACTTGAAGTTTTTGAAATAATAACAGAGCTCACACATCCTTTGAACAAGCAATAGCAACACACATCTTGGTTTAACCTTACTTATTTACATTGCCTGTTGAAATGTTGTAAAAACGCTTGTGTGATATTGCATTATTATGAGTGCTGTATATGTTTTGTGTTGGGAATTTCGCATGTGTAGAGATTCATCTTTTTGGTGGTGTCAACACATTAATGGCTGAGTGCTTGTGCTAAGTATAGCAGGGTTAATGACTGTCCTGCATCTTAAAACACTCCAAGAGCAAACACATGATAGCTGTGGTGACTAATTGGGCACAAAAACTCCAGAGTCTCGGCCAAGACACCAAACACGCTGAGCTCTTTAAGAGCTAATCAACCCTGGCTCCATCTGCTATTCTGGTGAGGGCCAAAGTGTCTGCCCTATATGTATACTGTAAGTGCATGTGTGTGTGTTCTCTCTCTCTCTCTCTCCCTCTCTCTCCCTCTCTGCTGTGTGTGTGTGTGTGTGTGTGTGTCTTTTGGGTGTTTCAGTTTTTTCTGTCCTTGTGGAGATGAAGTTTTCCCAGAATAGTGAAACCTGACATCTCCACAAGGACCAATAGATATACTGCTTGAAATGAAAATTATTTGGACTCTTTCAAATATTAGGGGATCATGTTCATAGTTAATGTGATTCTCTACACCTGTGGTTACTTTTCTAGAACATCTGCATAAACTTGAGGAGAAGTGACTTCATACATCCACTAAAAATCACTACGCCAATTAAAATTCAATAAAAAGTGGCTCTGAAAAGTGAAGGGAAAAAAAGTGAGAAAAAAAAAGATCTAGCTGCAGGTGCAACTTGCTTTGATATTCAGTTATTTAATGCAATAATGTTCTACTCTAAAAATATTCAAATACATTCAGGAGTCACTATATTTGAACAGTATTTGAATGGGAAGCTGTTCACACAAAGCAGGCAAGTATGTGTGAGTGAAATATAAATGTTAGCGGTTTGAATAGTCTCCTGTTGCCAGTGTTAATTCTCATTGACTGAGGGCCAGAGTGAGGGGAGGTGTAGAATCATTGATGCCAGAATCTCTAACTCTGATAGGTCACTGGATGATGTAATACCCACCCCATTAAAACACAAAGAGGATTAAAATATATTTATTCCTATTAAGTCATGTTCCCTGTTCCCTCAGTCTAACAAAATAAACTAATAAAAACCTAATAAAAAAAATTTGGATTTAGCAGGCCAGTGAGTTAGGTTCAGCGTGTTACTCTTTTGGGAGACCAACAGCTGTATGTTTGGGGACATATTGAGTTATGTAAGAAAACCTGGCTTAATGGTCTCTTTACCTCTTTTCTCTCTCCACCCTTTGTGTCTTTGATGCCAGAATCTCTAACTCTGATAGGTCACTGGATGATGTAATACCCACCCCATTAAAACACAAAGAGGATTAAAATATATTTATTCCTATTAAGTCATGTTCCCTGTTCCCTCAGTCTAACAAAATAAACAAATAAAAACCTAATAAAAAAAATTGGATTTAGCAGGCCAGTGAGTTAGGTTCAGCGTGTTACTCTTTTGGGAGACCAACAGCTGTATGTTTGGGGACATATTGAGTTATGTAAGAAAACCTGGCTTAATGGTCTCTTTACCTCTTTTCTCTCTCCACCCTTTGTGTCTTTACTATGAATCCACAGTTTATCTCTAATGCTCTTCAAAAGAAAAACAGTAATTTAAATGGGCTTTGTAATTGAATTTCGGTTGAGAAATTAATACATTTATTGTAACCAGGCCCATTAGAAAAAAGTGCCTGTGGTGACATCTGCAAAATAAAATTATGTTGCTTCTTTCTTTTAGTGACATTCCTAAGTGAAATAAGTAGTGAGTGGCACTAAAGCATGTTCCATTTTATCCAAAATAGCTGAACATGAATCTGCCAGCTTGTTATTGTGTTGTTTGTTCTACATATTGTGGCATGTTTTGAAATGAAATGTCCAGTGAGTGGCTTTAAATGGTTAATGCTGTATCACGTTTAAAAATAACATACAACATACCTTAAACCCTATCCTAAGCCTAACCGATCGTGTTACTGTGAAAACACACACCCACACATTGTTACATAGTCGGACAAGGAAGACAGACAGAACATGGTTCAATAACCAACAAGCAGACTGGTGTAACAGTATGTATAGCACGAACACAAATAACAACCGACAATGAACAGAAAACCAAGAGGAACTTAAATACACAGAGATGACAAACTAAAGGGTTAACAAGTGTGCTGATTGATTAGTGTCCATGGTAACTAATGGCTGGCGGGAAAACTAGAAAAAAGGACAACAGGAACTAATGAAAAGCAGACTGGTGTAACAGTATGTATAGCTCAAACACAAATAACAACTGACAATGAACAGAAAACCAAGAGGAACTTAAATACACAGAGATGACAAACTAAAGGGTTAACAAGTGTGCTGATTGATTAGTGTCCATAACCGACAAGCAGACTGGTGTAACAGTATGTATAGCACGAACACAAATAACAACTGACAATGAACAGAAAACCAAGAGGAACTTAAATACACAGAGATGACAAACTAAAGGGTTAACAAGTGTGCTGATTGATTAGTGTCCATGGTAACTAATGGCTGGCGGGAAAACTAGAACAAAGGACAACAGGAACTAATGAAAACAAGTTGTAATGAAACATCTTCTGATGATTTGCTAGGGTATATTGTCAGTAATGTTTCCCAAGGTCATCAGGTGTTTCGGGTCTCTCGAACATCAGACACCCTCTCTCAGGCGACCCAGATGAGGTTGATCAAGCCTCAGCTTGTGCCCTAGCAACACTCTTCCACAGTTATGCTCTCTTGATCCAAATCCATCTGGAGGCTTTCTCTGCTGCCTCTATGCTGTTACAGATGGCCCTCCTCTTCCTTTCACCTGAAATGCCAGGTGCAGTAAAAGCCCTACAGAGAGACTGTCCTGCAAAGCCTCTGCACCCTACCTCCACAGGTAAGCACCTCGCCTTCCATCCTTGTGCATGGCAGTCGCTGACAAGGCCCTCCTCATATTTCTCTCTCCTTCGCTCATTGGCCTCCTCCACTTGGTCTTCCCACGGCACTGTGAGCTCCAGCATGACAACATTCTTTAATGCCTCTGACTCCAGAACGATGTCTGGTCTGAGGTTGGTCTTGACGACATGGTGTGGAAACCTAAGTTGCCTGCCTAAGTCTACTATCAGCTGCCAGTCCTGAGCTGTATTAAGGCGCCCTGCTGTTGCTTTAGGTGTTGTCTTTTGGTTTCTCTCCAGCTCTGATTAAACTGATGGTTTGCTCTGAGGGTTGTGACCTCTTGAAGCCGATAATGGCACTACTGATGCTTTCTGCAATGGTCTTGAGCACTTGGTCATGCCACCAGCGGTACCGACCATCCCCAGAGCCTTTGGGCAGCAGCATAGGATATGCTCCAATGTCCCCTTTCTCTGGCACTGGGGGCAGAGTGGTGTATTGGCCCGGCCACAGCGGTGCAAGTTGGAGGGGCTGGGAAGAATATCGTAGACAGCTTGTACCAGGAACTTAGGGTGCTTTCACACTTGGTTCGATTGCCTGGTCCGAACCCGAGTTCGATTGCACCCCCCCTCCCCCTGCCCCCGCTGGACTGTGTTCACATTATTTTATTTGGGTCCGAACCGCGGTCCGTTTGTGTCTTCAAGCCAGCAGCTGTTCACCCTATTGCTTATTAAGGACGGCGCAGCGTTCACATCAGCAGCGAACCGGACCGCCCCAGACCGCCCTTCTTAAATTTCTGGTAGCCAATGTTGACATTTGAAATCACCAAAACTAACACACCCCTACCCCAAAAGGGTCTCGCCCCTATTTTGATAGCTCCGCCCCACACATACGTACGCAACCCAGGCAACGATTAGTTCTGTGAAACAAAGCAAAACCAATGTTACACTGTGTCTACACTGGACGTGAGTGGTGCGGCGTGACAAAATACTATAGAACTCATTATAATCAGTGATGCTGTCTACACCATAGATATATATACATATCTATGGTCTACACTGGATGCGGCACGGCATGACACGACAAATCCCCGAGAGAAAACTGCTGCTGCTGCGTTCTGTTTATGATGTATTGACACAAATTTCAAATGATTTTAAATGGTCGTTTTGTTGCGTCCAGTGTACTAGACAGACTTTAGCTGTTGCGGCGCAGACACGGTGTTACTCACCTATCGAGAAGAAACAAAGCAACCTCGGCATCCGATCGCAGTCCTTCCGCTCCTTGAGATCCGATATTTACACGGTCCTACTTCTTGCCTTATTGCCTTAAGCCTTCTTTTGTTCCGCAGACATTTTCCTCTTTTGTTTTTTATCCGCCATCTCTATCTGTCGCTCGGCTCGGCTTATGTCCGTCCTGTGCACTGAACGCTCTCCGCTCGGCTTGGCTAATGTCCGTCCTGTGCTGTGCACTGAACCCTCTCTCCTCCACATCATGAGTAGACACGCCCCTTACTGCTGATTGGCTACAGATTTGTTTTGCTATTTGGCACAAATCAGTTTTTTAAAGCGTTTTTGAAAAAACGCTTACCCCACCTTTAAGTGGACTCGGGTACTGTTCGGAAGACAGCGTTCACATCATCCACATCCAAACTCTGATGTCAATTGAACTCGGGTGCGCACCAAAAGTGCTAGTGTGAAAGCACCCTTAATACAGTGTAGCTCTGACTGCCACAGGTCTGTTCATGAGAACTTCCTCTCCACAGCCTGCTCCCACTTGGTCCAGGCTTCTTGCTGCCTCATTCTCACTGCTTTGCTGGATCTCTCCTCTTCAATAACTGCTCTCACCTCGTTTTGGTTGCCTCTTTGCCTAGGGCTTGCCTGTTTTCACGTCTCCGTTTAGACAACCAAGTTGGTTACGTGTTTGGCAGGTGCTTCAGACACCGGTTCTGCTGACGGTAGTCCCCATAGTGTCCGCTAGAGGACGCAGTGTCTCGTTCCCTCTCTGGGATCCATGGTTACATGCGTAACCTGAGACGTTTCCACTAGTTACACAGCAAGACCTAGTACAAATGTGAGGATAATCAATAAGTATGATTGACATAAAATGTGTAGTAGAGTAGAATAGATTATTCAATTCAATTCATGTTTTCAATTCAAGTTTATTTGTATAGCGCTTTTCACGATACAAATCGTTGCAAAGCAGCTTTACAGGAAATTAAGTTATAGTGTCCGCTAGAGGACGCAGTGTCTCGTTCCCTCTCTGGGATCCATGGTTACATGCGTAACCTGAGACGTTTCCACTAGTTACACAGCAAGACCTAGTACAAATGTGAGGATAATCAATAAGTATGATTGACATAAAATGTTAGCAAAATTTGGTAGTTTATGTTGTTTCAGGGTTGGCATTATCTGAGGTCCTCTGAAGGGTTTGCATCATCTCTTCTCCGGTGTTCGGTCATCTCAGGTCTTTGTAAGGGCTGGATCCAGACTGAAGCTTGGAAGATGCAGGACAACCACCAAGCACCTAGCAGGGAATTTTTTGTTTGGATAAGGTTAAGGGATCTAGAATATGGTCATGCAGAATAAGACATTAATATGTGCTTTATATGTACTAATAAACAACCAATATGCTAGTAATATGCATGCAAATAAGTAACTAGTTTATAGTGAATAGTGTTCCCTAATCTTAAGTGTTACCGAACAGAGTTCAGAGTTCAGTAACTGAAAGCTTATATGGAATAAAGCTTATATGGAATAAACCGTCTCAGCGGAGGTGCCGAAAAGCCTGGAAGGTGACAGCGGAGCATCAAGAAGAAAGGCTTTCTCCTTCCTCCCGATATCCATGAGATTTAACCACAAATGCCTCTCCGTAGCCACCATTGCTGCCATCGCACACCCAATGGCAGCAGCAGTCTGCTTAGTGGCGCGAAGAGCCAAGTCTTTGATGCGGTGCAGTTCCTTAACTGCCTCAGAGGAAAAAAACCTTGCCCTCATCTAGGTCTTAAAGCAAGACAGCTTGGTAAGCTTGTAATACAGCCATTATGTGCAAGACTCCACCAGCTTGACCTGCCGCCACATACGCCATGCCATTCAGACGCAAGGTGGTCTGGATGGCAGAGCAGGAGTCCTTAAAGAAGACGACTCACCCTGGGAGAGAAAGCTCACGAGCATCTTCTCCACAGGGGGGGCATCTTTGCGTATCCATGCTCAGCCACACCCTCAACATTAGTGTAATCCGAATCCTGAAAAAGATGCAGCCGAGCCGAATACGGACTGAACCATGATCTCACTAACTCCGTATGGAGCTCGAGAAGGGAGGGGAGGTCATCTGGCCAGAAAACGCTCATCTAATCTGCCACGGGCAGGCTTCTGCCTTTCACATGACCAGACTAAATAAAGTCTCTTAGTGGCGGTGGCATTACTCCCAGCAATTCCCTGTATGCAGGGCTGGAGTGAGATCGGGAGGATTCAGTGCTCACACTTTCATCGCCATCGCCAACCACATCCATGTCCTCACTCTCACTAGATGAGCCCAATATAGAGCTATCCGCGGGATCCGATAACCCAAGAGTAAGAGCGTCTGGATCCCACCAAGCACCCGGGCTCACAGCGGAAGCTTTCGAAAGGTCCATACCCTTTTCAAATTTTTCTGCAAGCTCGACCTATGAACCCCGCGATCTGAGTCTTCGCCATGCCTCGGCAGCAGCAGAACCCAAACCGCAAGACACAGATGCTTGTCCCTCATCCCTCGAGAAGAGGGACAAATGTGAACAGAACTTTCTCATTGGAAATTCTCACAATGAGCGCATTCAGAGCACTCAAGCCACGGTTGCCGAACACGCATGCTCCCCACCAAGACACATAACTCATAGACCGAGTGTGTCCTCGGTGTCAGAAACTTAGGACACGGAGGCACACACTTTCTAAAATGCTCACTTGCCTTGGTTTCTCCATAATGCCTTCAAACACACTGTCAAACAAACGGCTCCTGAAGACATATATATATATATATATTTTTTTTTTCTACTATTTATTTAGTTAGTTAGTTTTGTGGGCCATGACACAGATTATTGCTGTGGTTAAACGAAGTAAAAAAAAAATAAGTTTTGCAATTTGAGATGGACTGTCCCCTCATTTATTTTATTTTCCCAAATAATGCTACATATTGAGGAAGTGACATACAGTTGTGGTCAAAATTTTACATACACTTTGCAATATCTGCAAAATGTTAATTATTTTACCAAAATAACAGGGACTCATACGCAACTATTATAAAAGGTTCAAACGTTCACTGATGCTCCAGAAGGAAACACAATGCATTAAGAGCCTGGAGGTGAAAACTTTTTGAATTTGAAGATCAGGGTAAATTGAACTTTGTCTTCAGGGAAACATGTACAGTAAGTATCTTCTGTAGGTTCTGAATAAACTTTTGTAATAGTTGCATACGAGTCCCTCAGTTGTTCTTAGTTGGAAAGGATGGATCTTAAAATCATACAGTCATTGTTGGAAAGGTTTCTAATATGCAAAAGATGCTGGAAAACCAAAGAATTTGTGGGACCTGAAGGATTTTTCTGAAGAACAACGGGCAGTGTAACTGTTCAGGACAAACAAAGGACTCATAAAGAACTATCACAAAACATAACAAAACAAAACAAAACAAACAAAATCATCCAGGTAACAACAAAGTATTAAAAATCAATGTAAAATTTTGAACAGGGTCATTTTTATAAATTCAACTATTATTTTCTCTTGTGGACTATATGCAAATGTCTTTTATGTGAAATATCTTATACAGGTCAGTACTAAATAAAAAAACAACATGCATTTTTGTGTGATCTCTCTTATTTTGGTAAAATAATCAAAATTTTACAGATACTGCAAAGTGAATGTAAAATTTTGACCACAACTGTAAATGCAGGATGAAGACCAATAAGGTGAAAAAAAAAACAGACACTTATACAAACACACGTACACTCTTTAATGAGCACATTCGAAAACGTGAGGCTCTTGTGTTTCACAAGTTCTGTTCAGGGGAGTTAAAACAACTCCTAGGGCTTAAAAGGTGGTCCGGCATCACCCCAGAGAGCAACAGGCCCATGTGAATCTCAACCAGGTCATCCTTCAAACACAACCCGTCCCAATAAACCATGTCTAATACACTTGGCCTAAAACTAATAAACTACAGGGTGGAGTCAGCTGAGGTTTAATAAGGGGAAGAATTTCTAATGGTAATAAACTCGTGTGTATGTGTGTGTGTGTGTGTGTGTGCACGCTCTCTTGAAAGCTTGGGTGATAATTAGTGAGGAATTTCCAAACATAGCTTCAGAGCAGACATGGCATAGTCAGGTCTAGAGTTACATTTGTGTCTATGTCTTTTGGTTGACCATAAGATCAAGATCCTTTCTTGATTCTTTGTGTTCAGGAGGATGTGTGCTAGTGATTCTGTTCACTGAACTCTGAAAATTATGCTTTACATTGATAGACAAACCAAATGTTTCATATATACTAGCGTTCAAAGGTTTGAGGTCAGTATGATTTTTTTGGTATTCAGCAAGGCCACATGAATCAAAAGTGACAGTAAAGATATTTACAATATTACAAAAGATTTCTATTTCAAATGCTGTTCTTTTGAACATTCTATTCATCAAAGAATAAAAAATGTATCACAGTTTCTACAAAAATATTAAGCAGTATAAAATGATTTTGGAAGGCTCATGTGACACTGAAGACTGGAATAATCAATCACAGGAATAA
Organism: Sinocyclocheilus rhinocerous; assembly: GCF_001515625.1. Classification (NCBI taxonomy): domain Eukaryota; kingdom Metazoa; phylum Chordata; class Actinopteri; order Cypriniformes; family Cyprinidae; genus Sinocyclocheilus; species Sinocyclocheilus rhinocerous. The sequence goes on from NW_015654050.1 coordinate 559,248, forward strand.
ATTATTTTAAAATATATTCAAATAGAAAATAGTTATTTTAAGTTTAACTAATTCTTCACTATGTTTACGTTTTTACAGTATTTTTGATCAAATAAATTCAACTTTGGTTAGCATAAGAGACTTCTTTCAAAAACATTTAAAAAAATCTTAAAAGAAATCAAACACAAATGTTTGAATGGTATTATGTAGCCAACTTCAGATGCTCCTAATTAATTAGCTGTATAATTATTGTTATTAAAATATTTTCACAAAAAGTCATTACTGAAATAAAAAAATGTGACTTAACTGACGTTATCATTCACCTAAATGTATCTGAAAATCCTGTAGCTTGAGTAATGTTTACAAGAATCTCTGTAGGGCTTTACATTAATCTGTAAGAGGGTGACTACAGACATATTTACATAAACATATTTTCAATAAATGCCATATTTAGAACCTGCAGATATAGCTGTGCTAAAATTGTTCAATATATATTTTATTTAAACTAGCCAAGAGGGACAATATTTCCTTCATGATATGTTGGAAGTGTCAGTTGGGGATATGATCCAGAGCCTATAATGCAGTTGTCCTGAGACAGCATAGTAAGCACCTTTACATAATAATTCCATCTTTCCAAGTCCCCAGGCAAATCTTAGGGTCATGCCATTTAAACACCCTGGAGGTCCTTGTGTAGAATGCTTGCCTTTTTACAACACTAAGCAGAGAGTAAACGTGCCACGTGTGTTTACAGGTTTTGAGGGTTTATGAATCATTATTCTAACGGGCTTTTCACACTGCGTTTAACCTTGGGATACCATCTTTTTAAGCATTCAAGAACATGCTTAACACCTTGTTAAATAACTTTTCACACTTGAAATGTTGAAAGGAGGTTAGCACCATAGTTCATTTAAAATTGAAAATTTGCTGAATATTTATTCACTCTCTGGCCATTCAAGATTTATGAGTTTGTTTCTTCATCAGGACAGAAATTTAGCATTACATCACTTTGCTCACCAATGGATCCTCTGCAGTGAATGAGTGCCGTCAGAATGAGAGTCCAAACAGCTGATAAAAACATCACAATGATTCACAAGTAATCCACACGACTCCAGTCCACCAATTAAAGTCTTGTGAAGTGAAAAGCTCCGTTTGTAATAAACAAATCCATCATTAAGGCATTTTAACTTTAAACCGTTGCTTATGGCCAAAATATGTCCATAATCCATGATAACGTTTCCTCCAGTGAAAAAGTCCATCCCCTGTTGTCCTCTCACATCAAAATCCACTGACATATCTGTTTAGAACGGTTTTGGACTGTCACTTGTAAACAATACTTGATCTGTGCATGATCTGTTTCTCTCCTAATTCAGACAAGACCACTTTTTCACTGGTGAAACCAATATTATGGATAGGGACACATATCCATTCAGCCTATCTCCGGGTCTGGCGGTAGCACTTTTAGCTGTAGCTTAGCATAGATAATTGAATCTGATTAGAAAATCGAAACTTTTCATCTTCCGTCTGTCTTAGTACACGATGTAACTACATAAGAGTCAAGTTTTAAATAGGCCGGAGATCGGCTGAATGGATTCGAAAACGGTAAAACTCAACTGATTAACTCTAGGGGAGTTGGAAAATGAGCCTATTTTGAAAAATAGTGGAGTGTTCCTTTAATGATACATTTGTTTATTATAAACACACAGCTTTTCACTTCAAAAGACATTAACTGATGGACTGGAGCCGTGTGGATTACTTGAGGATTATTGTGAATTTTTTTTTATCAGCTGTTTGGACTCTTATTCTGATGGCGCCCATTCACTGCAGAGGATTGGTGAGCAAGTGATGTAAAACTAGGTTTATCCAAATCTATTTAGATGAGAACACAAACTCATCTACATCTTGCATGACCTGAAAGTGAGCACATTTTCAGCAAATTTTCATTTTTGGGTGAACTATTCCTTTAACCTCAAAAATGTGTGGTCTATACAATGTGAAAAGAAGATGAAGAGAGGACTAAATATAAACAGTAGCACTTCCCTTATTAACTATTTATGAGCTTTTTTGAGAGATTTATATCTTTGTCTGAGGTAAAAAGTTAAACATTGGGTACACTTTATTTGGATAGTGCACTTTAGACATTCTACTAAATATAAGTAACTTTGCAACTACATACTGTCTGCTTAATATCTGCTAACACTTTATTTGGTGTTCCCTAACAAATATTCTACTGACTATAAGTAACTTTGCAAGTGCATGTCAACTTATTCTACTTACCTTAACACATACTCTTAGAGTTAACTGACAATTGCAAATTAATGAGAGTTAGCTGATATGCAGCTGCAGAGTTGTAGTTAGTAGAATGTCTGCTATTGAAATAGTGTAATCTGAACATTTACTGCAAACATGTTAATTGGAATGATGATGAAACAGTATTGTTTTTGTAGTAGAAGATTTAAGAATGTGCTGTATTAAGTTGGCAATAAAAAAATTTTAATACTCTACGGTAACAAATATGTAACATTTATGACGAACAAATCGGATGAGGAAATCTGCACTAGTCTGCAGTTTTCCTGCTAATCTTCTGTTCATAAGGGGTTCACATCAGTCATAAATCCTCCAGCATCTTCTATCCTAGTCAGCACTGATCATAGCTGTGCCAATATCTCATCGTTCATAATTCTTGCTCTTTCTCTCCATGTTCAATTTCCTGTTGAAAGCAGCTGGTTTTTGTAATGCTATAAGTAACTTTGCAAGTGCATGTCAAATTATTCTACTTACCTTAACACATACTCTTAGAGTTAACTGACAATTACAAATTAATGAGAGTTAGCTGATATGCAGCTGCAGAGTTGTAGTTAGTAGAATGTCTACTATTGAAATAGTGTAATCTGAACATTTACTGCAAACATGTTAATTGGAATGATGATGAAACAGTATTGTTTTTGTAGTAGAAGATTTAAGAATGTGCTGTATTAAGTTGGCAATAAAAAAATTTTAATACTCTACGGTAACAAATATGTAACATTTATGACGAACAAATCGGATGAGGAAATCTGCACTAGTCTGCAGTTTTCCTGCTAATCTTCTGTTCATAAGGGGTTCACATCAGTCATAAATCCTCCAGCATCTTCTATCCTAGTCAGCACTGATCATAGCTGTGCCAATATCTCATTGTTCATAATTCTTGCTCTTTCTCTCCATGTTCAATTTCCTGTTGAAAGCAGCTGGTTTTTGTAATGTGAAGAATTCGGCAGAGATTAATGTTTAGGGAATGACTTCACTACGCTTTAAAATACATCAAAACAGCTAGGAAACAGTATTCAGTTGAAGAAAAGATGAAAGTTATTCTTAGTACAATCAAATCCCCATTTAAATCATAAAGTTTGAAAAAATAGATTTAAAATCATGTGGAAGGCCACTGAGACAGCATGCTGTTGTTGCACATAAAATATTAATGTTTAGAACAGTGCAAATACAAACACCATTAAAAACTTATAGTTCAGCATCACACACCATGATATGGGTTAAAGTGAGAGCCCATTTCTCTCCAAAATGGTACCAGTTTTAGCGTTTTGCAATAAATAAATAAAAATAACTAAACTTGATAAGTTATGTTACAATTTTAAAGTACCGATACATCACTTAAAATGTACTCAAGTAAAAGTAAAAGTACACAATTTTTAAACTACTCAAAGTACAATTACTGATAAAAACTACTTAATTACTGTAACGTGAGTATTTGTAATTCGTTACTTCACACCCCTGGTTATGATTATAGTGTTTCACACGACTTTTGTTTTACTGACCTAATGAACCTTCACCTCCTTGCAGGCCAGTGTCCACTAAATGTCCATTCCTAGCATAGATGGTTTTGATAAAACTGGACGCAGAGATGAACTCTTTCTGGCGACAAGCTTAAACATCTCTTAAAAGGCACTTAAAGGCTTAGCAACTGACAGGAAAATAGATATCTAATGAAATAAAAACTAATCTGAGGTTTGAGGAGACTCCAGGTCGGATTTTCTGTGGCTTTTGAAGGCATGTTTATGAGCTAATATTCTGAGGGCCTCTTTCCCAAGGAAAGAGATGAGTGAGTCAGGGTTTGTTGATCTCTGATTGATTTATATGACGAAAGTCCTCATGTTCCCCAACGTTTGACTGGCAGATCACTACTCGCTTTATAGACGCCTGCCTTTAAGTCGGATAACCACAATAAACTGGAATTCAGTGGTTGTGTATTCATCGTCACACACACATGGGTTCACTTAACCAGATCTGGATTTGTGAATCTCACATTTGTTGCATGAAGACAACCTTTGACCTTGTGTGAAACGTTATGCTTCTCAACTCTAAACAACAGCTGTTGAATTTGAGTGTGTGGTTGAATATGTGTATATGTGTGTTAGAGGTTGGGGATCGATTGTTTAATGACGGATAGACCACTGGACAGTGGCACTAGAGCAAGTTTGGCAGTAGACGTGGACTGTTGGACAGTGACATCATGACACAGCAATGGCTTATCTCATAAATATTTTGAAGGTTATGCTTATGCTGCTAGGTAACTTTCACTGTAAATAGTGGATGCGTGCAGTTGGAGTTATTTGTACTTGAACTACCCCTCAAAATGAATTTATTTTGTGTACAGTCTTAAAATAAAGGTTTTAAAAGGGTGTGTTTTGCAGTGATGCCATATAAGAACAATTGTGGGCTCCCAGAAGAACCTTTTAGTGAACAGGTCTTAAGAACCTTTTCTTAAGAACCCTGTTTTCTTAAGCATAAAGTGAACAGTTCTTAAAAGAACCATTTTTCTTAGTGTAAAGTACATTTTAACAGTCAACAGTAAACTAACTTCTGTGCAGTTGAAAGGTCTCATGGGTGTTAAAAGTTCTTAATGGAAGCATAGATGCTAATAAACAACCTTTATTTTTACCCTATAAAGTGGTCAGATTGATTGAGTCAAATTTCATAATATTTTTTACCTGATAAAACCAGTTAATTTATAGGTTGCTTATATACCAAATGAGCTCAGTTCATAAAACGGGGACACTCCAGATGATCTAGCCTACCTTCTTGCAGATTTGAAATCCAACTCTAAAGAAACCTGCAACCAGAAAAGTAGGTTTTGAGTTCATTAAAAACCAGTCTGGTGTGTTTAAGCAGCTGTATGGCCTTGGCGTTTCAGACAATCAACAGCGACGAGGCATTGAGATGAAATATTAGACCAGCTTTACATTTTTGGAAACCTTTTATTGTTAGGGCATATGGGTTAACTTACACCTTTACGGTGTATTGATTAAGTCAACATTTAGTCAACACTGATACATCAAAACTGCAATGTGCAATTTCAAAAAAACTGCAATTTAACAAAAAAAACAATTATGACCAAAATAAAATGTGCTGACCACAGTGTGTTTTATGCTGTGAATTATTGTTACTGAGAGTATGAGCCCATCAAAATTCAAGAGATATTTAGAAACCAAACCCTCAAATTATACGTTTTTATTTATTTATTTATTTATTATTGAAAGATAAATGAATTACCATCAATAGGTCTGAATAATTTTTGTGCTGTATTGCCACAAGATGTCCAATTTAAAATTTGGCTCCTGAAGTAAAACCAGTTGAGACTGGCATAGTCTATGACAGTAAGGCAGTTTTAATATAAGCCACAGACTAAGTTCAGTTCAGTGGGCTAAAATTGGGGGATCTGCAGCCCACCTGGCACCTCTGCCACTGGACACTGTGGTTACCTGACAGATGGGCAAGTCTAGCTTTAAAGAGATAGTCACCCAAAAATGAAAGTTACTTGTGTATTTATTATTCACCCTCATGCGGGACACCCTTCTGCAGAACACAAAAGGAGATATTTCGAAGAACATTGGGAACCAAACAGCATTGGACTTCATAGTGTGCTGCAAAGATGATGTATTTTTGTTGGTCAAAACCTAGAAATGAGTTAACTTTAGCACTTCCGGTTCCATCATTCAATGGAATGGATTTTTTGAATGTTTTCTTTGGCTAAATGCGTGAAATAAGGTCTGTGGTGAACATAAGTTCAAGATATTTTCATGTTTTATTCTACAACATAAAATACATCAGTTATACCCCTTGTGATTTTTATTTTTTTATTTATTTATTTTTTAAATAAGAGACTGAAAGAGTTCGGAAACTTAATAGTATTGACGTTGAAGTCATGTTACCGTGGTGTAGTTTGTTTATAGCATACATTTAGCTTTTCACTTATGATGATTGTAATTAGGCTTCAAAATTCATAAAAGGTGTGTTCATTTGTGAATTTCATAATTAACAAAAAGTAAGAATCATAAACCTTTGTTGGTCAAAGAGCTTATTTTCTGCAATAATCCAAAGCCAATGGAAAAATCCTATTGAGTTTTTGTCAAGGGAATAAAGGTAATGCTAACTTTGGGTTGGTCTACAAATTACGTCATTACTGCAGCACTATGTTGAAATTTCTCAACTTATCTTATCTTGTCTTCCACAGAATAAAGGTTTGGAATGGCATGAGGGTGAGTCAATGATGACAGAGTTTTCATTTTTAAATAAACTATCCTTTAAAACTAAATTTTTGATAGTACTTCATCAGTTACTTGATTGGTGAAATGCAGTGATAAAAAATGAATAATCTGCGAGGGATCTTTCAGTGGATCACTGAGATGTTACACCAATTCTTTCCATGACGGGACGATTCTGACCCTTATCACTTCACCTTGTACATCTCCCTCTCATCACTACTACTAACACCCTTCATCATCATCAGTGTATCAGGACAGAGAACTTGGTGCAGTTTTTTGATGCTCATATCATTTTAATGTCCTTTCATCATGCATAGGCGTAAACTCTTTTACCTGAATCCAGTGTCAGATATTTCATCTGACCACCATGTCGTCCAGGAAGCCAGCCAGCAGGAAAACACTCTCCATGGGTTATGAAAGCACAGAGGGGCTCTCGGCCTCCCCTCCCTTACTTTACATTCATTCTGCCAAACTCTCTCTCTCTCTCTGCAGGAGCAGTTATCATTTCCCAGTTGCAAACCCTTTTAATGATGAAAGTTATAACATGTGGATTTGCTGTGGCATCTTTACACTCTAAATATATAGTGGCATTAAGAGAATTTGTAACCCACAGGTGTACAGATTACATCAGTGGGTTTTATTCAGACTGCTTAGGTCTGGATAGTTTCATTGATGCACTGGGTAAGAGAACACTTAGTAACTATTATTGCTGTTTTTCATAGATGTTACATAGTGAATCTTGTTTAAATTTATTTCCTCACATTTGAATTTCTGCATGTGCAGTGTGTCTCGTTCTTGGCCGTGTGCTATGGCAGTGTAGTGCTCTGGGGTTTAAAGCATGGTTTGGCAGTGCTGGGCTTCCCCTAGAGGGCCTTTTTGTTTGACTGCCCCTCTAAATCATACACAGCCTGGCCCCACAGACCCTCTGTTATTGTTGTTATTGTCCATGGGAATTGACGGCCGTTAGCGTGGACGTGGATCACTCCCCGTACGTGTGCATGTCGGTGTGTTTGTGTATGACTGATATCAGCATCAAAAACGAGAGACACGTTAGAGGCACATTCCATGAGTGGTGCATGCAAAATAATTCTGTCATCATTTACTCACCCTCATGTCGTTCCAAACCTGTGCAACTTTCTTTATTCTGTGAAACACAAAAGATGATATTTTGAATAAAATGCAATAAACACCTTGGTAGTCCAATGTTGTTTGGACCCCATCAATCCACAAAATATCTTCTCTTGTGTTTGAAACACCATGATCATTGATTTTCATTTTTAAGGTTTTTAGCTTTTTTTATGGTCAGTAAATAATGGGGTGGTTAATCTTAATAATATTATAAAATTAAAATGACTTTTATATTTTAAAATGTAATAAAATGTCCTTACTCCAGTCTTCAGTGTCACATGATCCTTCAAAAATCATATTAATATGCTGATTTGGTGCTTAATTATGATCAATTATTATTGGTGCTTACTAATAATGGTTTTTATTATTATTATTATCAGTGTTGAAATATATAATAACAAAAACTATGCCAGAATGGGTAGCAGGGTTGCAAATGGAACCAAAATTTATTTTTCTTGGTAGGGGCTAGGTTCAAATTTTTGGTTTGTAACTATTAATAGACTTATTTTTACCACATTTTTGACATGGGTCACAGGGTCAACACTACAGTTTGTGCACAAATGAAATTGAAAATCTTTTTTTTTTTTTGCAATAAAATAAATATCAATGCAGATTGACAGATTATGTCAAATTAGGACAGTTGTTGACATTTCAATTTGAGGGAACAAGTGGTCAAGACAGGCCAAACATTGCTACTTTTCATGTTAAAATTTATATTACATAATGATTTATCGGTTACACTTTATTTTAAGGTCTCCTTGTTCCAGTGTAATTATACATATAAGTACTGAGTAATATTAATTAACTACATGTACTTACTACATGGTTAGGGTTAGGATTATGGTTTGGTTTAGGGTTACTTGCATGCAATTATGCATAATTAATTGTTATTATAATAGTAAGTACATGTAACGTAACAAGGACACCTTAAAATAAAGTGTTACCGATTTATCTAATAGTTCTCACAACAAAACGATGGGATGGAACACCAAAGTAGAACGTATTCATGTACAGTAATGTGCCTGTATAGGTATGCGAGAAATTAATTAATGCCCAATGTTACTCAACCATGTGATAGTCAGATAATTACATTTTCTCCAAAACATGTATTGCATAACCATTACATAAAAGCCTAGTAGGCGTAATAATTAGATGACTAATGGTTGGACATCAATCATAAGAGCTCTTTATTGAGCATGTGCCCTCAGCATGCACTGACCCCACACCGGACCTCATGCGTTCTCCAATTCATGCTAATAACCAATACAAACATCAGCCTGAGGATAGGGAGGGACGCCAGGTTCAGATAACGGTTCTGTACTGTTTACATACACGGTATATAACCTGTAAATACGAGGGGAGGGTTCATCCTCACAGCCCCGCTAACCCAAACCATGTGTGCGAGAATGGACCCCCCCCCCCCTCTTAAGCACGTCAATCAACAGGCCAGGGGAACTGAGATCTTAACTGGGAATAGCAGAGAATCCTTCAGCCGTCCACACACAGAAACACGGCAGTTTGAGAGTGCATACAAACACGTACATTCAAACATTTATCAGTCTTCGAGCACAGAGAGCAGTCAAATACACAGAAACTATGAGACAGACAAAGAGGGATTCTTAGGGGGGTCTGACAGATGTTTCGCACTGGGTTCTGGGGGTTTGTGTGGAGAGTTTTGGGGTTTGGAGCTGAAGTAACGTGCACTGCAGAATGCAAACAAACCCCATGGCATGCTTTTCATGATACTGACACTGTTTATACCTGTTATTAACATTAATTTCATAAATGCAAGTGTGAACATGGTGCAAAACATTTTGTGATTGGACTATATTCAGTCAAACTATATTCAGAGGTAGTCAGAACTGCATGTGACTACATTGCTTTTTTATTGTAAATGCTAATACAAACAACAGTCTTTACATGAAAGCAAGGTGTGTAAACCATGCCATGCATGTGTGGCTTGGAATTTGAAAAAATTCTTGATAAAAAAAAAATAACAATGAACATTCTGCTTAAACTGCTGCATTTGAAGTGAGATTTAAATATGAAAGTACTGTATGCTTGAAAGCAAAAGTGCACTGTACTTTTGTCTTTTTGTATGTACTTACATTTTGAACCAACTTGCAAAGATTTTGAGTAAGTGATGTTTATTTTTATTTTGTTTTGGTAATTTCAGTGCTATTTTTTTTTCTTTAGTTTCCAATGCAACCTTTCTAATGTTTAAGCTTTTCATGTAATATTTATATTGTATTTTATTTTATTTATATTTCAGTTATGATTTTTAATAATTTTGGTAACAACCGTTTTAGTAATAGTTTAATAGTTTTAGTAACAACACTGCTTCTGATAAGTTTAAACGTTTTTTTCCAGCTTTAATTACTATTTTAAAATAGGTTTAGTTTCACTAAACTAAAGAAATAACTCACACAAAAAAACAAAAAAAAATGCTGAAAAATGAATCTCCCTCAGGCAAACTAAGATGTAGATGAGTTTGTTTATTCATAAGAACAGATTTGGAGAAATTATAGCATTACATCATTTGCTCACCATTGGATCCTCTGCAGTGAATGGGTGCCGTCAGAATGAGAGTCCAAACAGCTGATAAAAACATCACAATAATCCACACGACTCCAGTGAAGCGAAAAGTTTTGTGTTTGTAATAAACAAACCATTGCTTCTGGCCAAAATATGAGTCCTCTATCCATAATATTGCTTTCTTTGGTGAAAAAGTTGTCTTGTCTGAATCGGGAGAGAAATGTGCACCGTTCAGATCAAGCACCATTTACAAGCGTAAACAGTCCAAAACAGTTCTAAACTAAGTATCTTGGTAACTAAATATGATTTTGATGTGAGAGGACAGCAAGGGTTGGACCTTTACTCTGCAGGGAGCATTATTATGGATTATGGAATTTTTGCGATGTTTTTATCAGCTGTTTGGACTCTCATTCTGACGGCACCCATTCACTGCAGAGGATCCATTGGTGAGCAAGTGATGTAATGCTAAATTTCTCCAAATCGAAAACAATCACATCAAACTCATCTACATCTTGGATGGCCTAAGAGTGAATTCATTTTCATTTTTGGTTGAATTTTTCCTTTAACAGCAACAACACTGAATCTGATCACTTCAAACTGATTTTTTTTCTTTGTTATGTGAATGTCACATTAAATCTTAGTAACTTTTTTCGTGACATCATGTATTTATGCTGTCATTCAAATGCCTTTTAAGAACAGATTTGTTTTACCCTCATTTTACCCATATTCTAAATCTTGAACTATGAAAATCTATCATAATAATATATGAATTATTACATTTTTAGACATTGCAAATCTAAACAAAGTTTAAAATACACAAACCATTTGAATGATGATTGTGCCCCTGTACAGTATCACATCTGAAATATGAGGCGTGAAAGAAAAAAAACACAGGGCCAAAAGTGTCATACTTATCTAAGCAAGAGTAAGTGTCATACTCATCTAAGCAAGAGTAATTCTTCATATTTAACTAATTCTGATGGGAGCATGTGCTTTCATTGCTAATAGGCCTTCAGAGATGTGTCATTTGGTATGGATGGTAATGATTATGTTACACTGTCACAGGACTGTTTTTCTTTCATTCTTGCATAAATGTGTTGATATGCAGAGCATAAGTGGGACAGATGTGGTGATCATCACAACATCCTCCCAAAGCCTCTGAGATCTGATTGGATCCATGCAGCGTGAGTCATGTGAATCAGACAGGGCTTTGGCTGGTCCAGTAAAGAAGCTTTGTGTTTGGTTTAGGAGGGCACACAGGGGAGTTCACAGAGAAGAATGCTTCTGCTGAAGAACCCTACATTCTTCCATGTAAATCAAAAGAACGAGTACATGTGTATCAATGTATTTATAACTCAGGGAGATAAACGTATCTTTTCTCCCACACATTGCATGAGGCCACAAACAGTTACAGATGTCAACCACCTGTGATGCTTCATTAAAACTAAGTTCTGAGAATTCGTTCATACTAAAATGCCATCACATAATATTTTGAGTAACACTTTACAGTAAGGTTCAGTGTTGGATTTGATCATTTATTAAAGGGATAGCTCTTCCAAAAATTACAATTCTGTTAATTTCTCAATCTCATGTTGTTCTAAACCTGTATAAATTTCTATCTTCAGTGGAACATGACAGGAGATACGTGGTAGATTGTCATTATTTACTAATATTTCTGTCTTTTCCTGATAATTAATGAAGAAAGCTGAGAGAATAATTATTTATCCATGCACTGTAGCATGTCTGCAATACTATAGTGTTGGTAAATTCTGTTTTATGTTCTGACTTGCCTTCTAAGTTTACACAGACAACCAAAATTGTAGGTTCTGCCTTGTGCCTCATTCCGTAACGGCATGAGTTGAAATCCTGATTCGGTAGTAAAGAGCAGTCTGTCCCAATGGCACGATAACTGAGAGGGGAGGTACAGTTAAAGAGGATGAAATATTGCACTAGACAAGTCTTTCTGTAAGCTGCAATATGAGCGTGGTTGTTTCAAACACTTTGAGACTCAAATGACAATCCAGCCTATGAACTGGACGTCCGTCTCTTTTCTCAATAACTAGCATTCTAGTTTACTTTGTAGGTTGTAAATGTAAAACTTAGAGGTTTAGTTGATCAAAATGACAATTCAGTCATCATTCACTCACATTCATGCTGTTCCAAACCTGTATGACTGATGTTCTTCTGTGGAACACAAAAAAAAGATTTTTAAAAAATTCTTCAAAGAGTTCTTCTTATACCTGTTGTTTTGAATTGGCAGACTGGATCCAGATTTCCAGTGCTGGAGTTCTGTGGTGAACCACCCACTGGCAGCGGATGGGGTGGGTGTTGAATCTAAGGCCCCTGTGGAGAGGATGGGAGTCCAGGTAAGCCACCCACACTTGCAGGATGTCCTGTCAGACGGTATGAAACCAACAGGTTGACGTCAGTTAATCAGTCCTATGTTTTTCAGGACTGAAAAACATAAAACTCCAATGTGTATTATTAGTATCTGAATTTTGATTATTTAAAGCGAGAAATTTTTCCAAGATGGGATTTTGATAAGTTTGGTCAAGGTCCTGTGCCTGTGCCTGATGCTGATTTATGTAATTATGGGTGGCACTGTCAGATTGTAAATACAATACATGACATACTAATTATTTTTGATGTTGCCATCTTCTAAAAATAGGCTGTGCTTTTTCATTTTTGGATATTTAGTACCATGAGATCCAGATGAGAAAAAGGACTTTGCTTTAAGCACAACTGTGACCAAACAGAGATTTTTTTAATTAACATTGCATTTCAACCTCTTCCGAGATAAATTGTTTGCAGATTTCTCTAAATAAACTATGAACAAAAAACAAAGAATCACTGGAACAGTCAAATGTGTCTGTTATTTATTCATCTTTGCCCAAAATGATCAAAGAAATGTTTGTTTTTAGTAAGAAGCAGAGATGGATTTGTTTTCATGTGCGTTAACAGCAGAAAGGATCCAGATTTATGGAGGAAGGGAGCAAGAGATAAAAGTGAAGGAGAAAAAGAACAAGTAAAGCTACCCTAAATATTCTTACCAGATGCTGTTTTTGAGTGGTTTCTTTTGGGGTGGTGATGTTTGTTTCTCTTGATCTTGGTCCAAACTCCCAAAGCCAAGCAACTCTTCCAGGACCAGGTATATTTCTGCTCAGGAAATTAGCTGGAGAATATGTAGTTTACAAGCTTCTTCTGTCCAGCGTTCACATAAATATTTGAATAATTATTGCATTACTGTGATCCTAATGGAATAGTGTGGATTTGATATATAATATGAATGCTGTTACACGTTTAATCTTTTTGTGTAATCTTTTTAGTGTAATTTCACATACTGTAATAAAGAGGTGTATAGCCATTAACATGATTTTTGGTCATGACTGTGTAATACTTTCTTTTTAATATAGCCTGAGAAAAGGTGATTTATAATAGAGATTTTTTTTTTTTAAATCTTAAAAGTAAATGTAGTTACATATCCTCCATAACATTTTTTTTTTCATTGGTGAGCAAGTGATGTAATGCTAAATTTCTCCAAATCGAAAACAATCACATCAAACTCATCTACATCTTGGATGGCCTAAGAGTGAATTCATTTTCATTTTTGGTTGAATTTTTCCTTTAACAGCAACAACACTGAATCTGATCACTTCAAACTGATTTTTTTTCTTTGTTATGTGAATGTCACATTAAATCTTAGTAACTTTTTTCGTGACATCATGTATTTATGCTGTCATTCAAATGCCTTTTAAGAACAGATTTGTTTTACCCTCATTTTACCCATATTCTAAATCTTGAACTATGAAAATCTATCATAATAATATATGAATTATTACATTTTTAGACATTGCAAATCTAAACAAAGTTTAAAATACACAAACCATTTGAATGATGATTGTGCCCCTGTACAGTATCACATCTGAAATATGAGGCGTGAAAGAAAAAAAACACAGGGCCAAAAGTGTCATACTTATCTAAGCAAGAGTAAGTGTCATACTCATCTAAGCAAGAGTAATTCTTCATATTTAACTAATTCTGATGGGAGCATGTGCTTTCATTGCTAATAGGCCTTCAGAGATGTGTCATTTGGTATGGATGGTAATGATTATGTTACACTGTCACAGGACTGTTTTTCTTTCATTCTTGCATAAATGTGTTGATATGCAGAGCATAAGTGGGACAGATGTGGTGATCATCACAACATCCTCCCAAAGCCTCTGAGATCTGATTGGATCCATGCAGCGTGAGTCATGTGAATCAGACAGGGCTTTGGCTGGTCCAGTAAAGAAGCTTTGTGTTTGGTTTAGGAGGGCACACAGGGGAGTTCACAGAGAAGAATGCTTCTGCTGAAGAACCCTACATTCTTCCATGTAAATCAAAAGAACGAGTACATGTGTATCAATGTATTTATAACTCAGGGAGATAAACGTATCTTTTCTCCCACACATTGCATGAGGCCACAAACAGTTACAGATGTCAACCACCTGTGATGCTTCATTAAAACTAAGTTCTGAGAATTCGTTCATACTAAAATGCCATCACATAATATTTTGAGTAACACTTTACAGTAAGGTTCAGTGTTGGATTTGATCATTTATTAAAGGGATAGCTCTTCCAAAAATTACAATTCTGTTAATTTCTCAATCTCATGTTGTTCTAAACCTGTATAAATTTCTATCTTCAGTGGAACATGACAGGAGATACGTGGTAGATTGTCATTATTTACTAATATTTCTGTCTTTTCCTGATAATTAATGAAGAAAGCTGAGAGAATAATTATTTATCCATGCACTGTAGCATGTCTGCAATACTATAGTGTTGGTAAATTCTGTTTTATGTTCTGACTTGCCTTCTAAGTTTACACAGACAACCAAAATTGTAGGTTCTGCCTTGTGCCTCATTCCGTAACGGCATGAGTTGAAATCCTGATTCGGTAGTAAAGAGCAGTCTGTCCCAATGGCACGATAACTGAGAGGGGAGGTACAGTTAAAGAGGATGAAATATTGCACTAGACAAGTCTTTCTGTAAGCTGCAATATGAGCGTGGTTGTTTCAAACACTTTGAGACTCAAATGACAATCCAGCCTATGAACTGGACGTCCGTCTCTTTTCTCAATAACTAGCATTCTAGTTTACTTTGTAGGTTGTAAATGTAAAACTTAGAGGTTTAGTTGATCAAAATGACAATTCAGTCATCATTCACTCACATTCATGCTGTTCCAAACCTGTATGACTGATGTTCTTCTGTGGAACACAAAAAAAAGATTTTTAAAAAATTCTTCAAAGAGTTCTTCTTATACCTGTTGTTTTGAATTGGCAGACTGGATCCAGATTTCCAGTGCTGGAGTTCTGTGGTGAACCACCCACTGGCAGCGGATGGGGTGGGTGTTGAATCTAAGGCCCCTGTGGAGAGGATGGGAGTCCAGGTAAGCCACCCACACTTGCAGGATGTCCTGTCAGACGGTATGAAACCAACAGGTTGACGTCAGTTAATCAGTCCTATGTTTTTCAGGACTGAAAAACATAAAACTCCAATGTGTATTATTAGTATCTGAATTTTGATTATTTAAAGGGAGAAATTTTTCCAAGGTGGGATTTTGATAAGTTTGGTCAAGGTCCTGTGCCTGTGCCTGATGCTGATTTATGTAATTATGGGTGGCACTGTCAGATTGTAAATACAATACATGACATACTAATTATTTTTGATGTTGCCATCTTCTAAAAATAGGCTGTGCTTTTTCATTTTTGGATATTTAGTACCATGAGATCCAGATGAGAAAAAGGACTTTGCTTTAAGCACAACTGTGACCAAACAGAGATTTTTTTAATTAACATTGCATTTCAACCTCTTCCGAGATAAATTGTTTGCAGATTTCTCTAAATAAACTATGAACAAAAAACAAAGAATCACTGGAACAGTCAAATGTGTCTGTTATTTATTCATCTTTGCCCAAAATGATCAAAGAAATGTTTGTTTTTAGTAAGAAGCAGAGATGGATTTGTTTTCATGTGCGTTAACAGCAGAAAGGATCCAGATTTATGGAGGAAGGGAGCAAGAGATAAAAGTGAAGGAGAAAAAGAACAAGTAAAGCTACCCTAAATATTCTTACCAGATGCTGTTTTTGAGTGGTTTCTTTTGGGGTGGTGATGTTTGTTTCTCTTGATCTTGGTCCAAACTCCCAAAGCCAAGCAACTCTTCCAGGACCAGGTATATTTCTGCTCAGGAAATTAGCTGGAGAATATGTAGTTTACAAGCTTCTTCTGTCCAGCGTTCACATAAATATTTGAATAATTATTGCATTACTGTGATCCTAATGGAATAGTGTGGATTTGATATATAATATGAATGCTGTTACACGTTTAATCTTTTTGTGTAATCTTTTTAGTGTAATTTCACATACTGTAATAAAGAGGTGTATAGCCATTAACATGATTTTTGGTCATGACTGTGTAATACTTTCTTTTTAATATAGCCTGAGAAAAGGTGATTTATAATAGAGATTTTTTTTTTTTAAATCTTAAAAGTAAATGTAGTTACATATCCTCCATAACATTTTTTTTTTCTGTTTTGACCTTGTGTCCTTGTGTAAATGTAAGATTTATTATTATTATTATTATTAAGTATGCATGCATGTATTTACAGTGGGTATAGAAAATTATCCCCCTTTCAAATAATCACATTTTGTTGCTTTGCAGCCTGAAATGAAGACAGACACAGCTTTTGTTTTATCCAGCTGTATTTACTCAGTGCAACTTATAACATCCAATGAAAGATATAACCCCAACATTTCAGAAAAAAATACAAAACTAATAAATAAAATAAAAAAACAATCACTGAGTTGGAAAAAGGATCATGCCCTTGTGTCAGTATTTTGTTGAATCACCTTTTGCTTTAATTACAGTTTGTTTCTTCTTCAGAACTGATTTGGAGAAATTCAGCTTTACATCACTTGCTCACCAGTGATCCTTTCATTGTAAGAACAAATCATTTTAACTTTAAATCATCACTTATGGTTAGAATATATAAGCCCATAATCCATAATAACACTTCCTCAAGTGAAAAAGTCCATCCCCTGTTGTCCTCTCACATCAAAATCCACTGACATATTTTGTTTAGAACTTTTTGGACTGTTTTTACTTGTTAATAGTGCTTAATCTGCATATTTCTCTCCTGATTCAGACGAGATGACTTTTTCACTGGAGAAAGCAATATTATGGATAAAGGACTTGTATATCAGCTGGAAGCAACAGTTTGAAGTTAAAAACATCTTAATGATGGATTTGTTTCCTACAAGCATGCAGTTTTTCTCTTCACAAAACATTAATTGATGGTCTGGAGTCATGTGGATTACTTGTGGATTATTGTGATGTTTTTATCAGCTGTTTGGACTCTCATTCTGACGGCACCCATTCACTGCAGAGGATCCACTGGTGGGCAAGTGATGTAATGCGAAATTTCTCCAAATCTGTTTTGGTGAAGAAACAAACTCATTTACATCTTGCATGGCCTGAGGGTGATACATTTTCAGCAAATTTTCATTTTTGGCTGAACTATTCTTTTAAAAACAGAAATTCATAAATTCATCACATTTTCAGTGATTTTTATTCCACGAAGATCATTGTAATGACATTTTTATGTCTGATCATATGTCATATGAGATATATAAACAAAGATTCAGTTACATTAAATTGTATTGTTTGATCAATAAATCTTCATCATGCAATAGGTATATTTACTGTGATCCATTCCATTATACCAAAACACACACACACACACACACACAAAAAGCATTCATAAAATCATCACATCTCCAGTGATTTATATCCCATGGAAATCATTGTAATAACAGGGATCATATGATATATTTAGCATATTTTAGCATATTTAACATATTAACATTTCTTGTTACAGTCACAAGAAAAATCCCACTCTTTCTTTGGTGGCATTTGGTGGCATCATGTGGTGTTACATAACTGCTGATACCTCTGAACAACTCTCTTATGTTGACACTTGTGGAAGTGTTGCCCAGCATGGCAGATCATAAACCAGTCTTAGGGCAGATCTGCTGTGTTTGTCTCAGTACTCACTCTGTCACATCATGTGCCAAAGGCAGCAGAGTCCAGATTCTCCTGCAGGGCACAGAGAGGGCATACTGAGGGTAAAAACCACCTCCACACCCCCTGCTCTCTGCTTCAGTGCCGTCAGATCCTTACATTCTTACTCCCTCCTCTGTCCACCAGAAAGGCTTGCACACACATCGAAGCACATATTAAACATTGTAAACTGAGGTGCCTCTGCAAAGTACTTTAGCCCCATTGCTTTCAATAGCATCTCAGAACAGAATTATTTATTCCCTCTTGTTTCCATTTTATACTTGTGAGATCAAAATGCTAATGGACAACAATTACAAGGAGGTTTCAAGCTTTTAGTTGAATGCGTTGTTGTTCAAAATAATGTTACTCTCACAACCTCCAGCTGGAGTGCCCATGAACTCCACCAGAGGGCACTCCACCCCTGACTCTTGCCAATCTCTCAGACTACATTTCCTATAATCCTTTGCCGGACTCATCATCACTAATTGCATTCACCTGTGTCTTGTTACCTCCATCCGTCTCACCCTATTTATAGCCCGGTTATCCATTCATTCATTGCTCAGTATTGTCTAGCCTGTAGCGTTCCTAGTTCCCATGTTTCCCATGTTTTCCTTGTTCCTTGGCGCCTTGCCTTGCCTTGCTTTGACCCTGGACTGTTTCTGGTTTCTGATTGTTTACTGCCTGCCCTGACCCTTGCCTGTTTTGTGGATTACTCTTTTGTCTCGCCTTGGATTATACCTGTTTGCTGGTGTTTGACCCTGCCAGTTTTGACCACTCTGTTAAATAAAGCCTGCATTTGGATCCTCAACTCCGTTGTCATGCCTCCAAGATATAGAATACTGAGCCACACCCAGATCCAGCAGCTTTGTGAGTGTTTCATACCAGCAAAGATGAATCCAGCAGCACAAATTATGTGTCTCCGTCAAATATAATGAATATTTAGGGCAAGGTGTTTTTTATTTTTGTTTTTTTATTGTATTGTATTTCTGTGTGTGTGTGTTGTTTTATTTCATGTTTATTTGTATTCTGTTTAATTTGTGAAAACAAAGTGAAACAAAATAAAGTCCTAGGAGTGACATGAGAATAGATCTTATGCCATGTGTCAGTTTGAATGGTCGTGATCATTCTAAGTAAATTATTTTTAAATGTAAATTAAGTTAAATTGGGTGGAATGATCTGAAATGGCATTTTGGTTAAAGAAAGAAAGAAAGAAAGAAAGCAGGCTAAAGGATTTAAAGGTGCACTAAGTGAATTTTACCAAACGATGCTGATATTTGAAAGCACCAAAACAAACACGCCCATACCCCAACAGGACTTCGCCCCTATTTTGATAACTCTGCCCCACATGTACGTACACAACCCTGGCAGCGAAAATGGCAGAATCTGCTATGCCTGCCGGCTGAGCGATGCGTGTTACTATGGTAATTCAATGTAAAAATCAATGTAACTCACCCAGAGACATTCTCAACGGCTCTGAACTCACCTATCAAGAAGAAACAAAGCAACCTCGGCGTCTGATTCCAGGCCTTCCCGCTCCTTGAGTTCTCTCCACCGCTGGAAAGCTGCTCCAATATTTACGCGGGTCCTACCCTTTGCCTGTTCGTATCCCTTCTTTTTAATATTTTGTTCCTCCGAAATTTTTCTATTTTTTTATTTGCCATATCTCGCTATATAGTCGATCTGCTAATATCTGTCCTGTGTACTCACTGAGCGCTCTCGTCTCCCTGTCATTACCAGACACGCCCCTTACTGCTGATTGGCAGCGAGTGTGTTTTGGGACTCGGTCAGACACTGTGGTCAAAAGCTTTTTTCAAATATTGCTTAGTGCACCTTTAACCAAAGTAGAAAATGCATTTCCCCAAAACAAGAAAATTGCATCATGTCCTCAGACAAACATATTTACTTAAAAATAGTGTTTTCCTTTGTTGAAACATCCCACAAAAGTCAATTTAATCTTCAAAGAAAGAGATTTCAGAGGAAGTGTGTGTGTGTGTGGTGCCATACTGACTGTGGCACTTTCCAGAAGTGCTATCAGTGAACATTCCCAGCATCACTAACACACACTCAGACATGCACTTGCACACTTCAGGTCATCTTTAAATAGCATGTGATAGACTCTGATGCCACTTTCTTTGGGAGCAGGGTGGAGGCTCTGGACGTCTGGAAAATACATTTCCTGCTGTTCCCTGCTTTCTCCCTGTCCGGATCTGCCTAAGAAACAGTTGAATCATGCCAGGGAGCGGATGGGCCGGGAGTAAGCAGGAAATCTCTGGGAGCAAGGGGGTCAGTTGGAGTGCCGATTTTGGGACCACTCCTGAGCAGGAATCAGGAAAACTGGAATTTGTTTAACATTTTTCCAAACTTTTGTTCTTCCTCTTCACCCCTCCAGTCACTGCAGTTGGCTATCCCATCTCTACCTCTGTTCCACTGAGTTTACATGTACATGAGTGCATATGGAAAATTTAAGTGATATTAAGCCTTCCACAAAGATATACACTACCGGTCAAAAGTTATAATTATGAATAATATGTTTTAAGTTTTTTGCTCACCAAGGCTGTATTTATTTGATTAAAATACATTAAAAACTATAATATTGTGAAATATCACTACAATTTAAAATACATGTTTCTGTTTTGGAAAAGATACATTTTCAGCATCATTACTCCAGTCTTCCAGTCTTCAATGTCACATGCTCCTTTAGAAACCATTCTAATACTATATATATATTAAAATAGAAATGTTTATTTTAAATTGTAATAATATTTCACTATATTACTACTTTTACTCTAATTTTGATCAAACAAATGCAGCCTTGGACAGCATAAGAGACTTATTTTAGCAACATTTAAAAATTTAAAAATTATATAAGTTGTATTGTTCTGCTTTTACTTTCTGGAAACTTCTTATTCACCTGGAAATCACCAACATCCTCGCCGCTAAGCTGAAATCCATCTGGCATCAGCTCATTGCCAGATTAGAGTGACTGTAAAGCTGTTATTAATGAAGAAATCAAGAACTTCAGTGAGTTCATTATGCATTACAGCCTATGCAAACATTACACTCCCAAGGGAGCCGTTAGAGGGTATTTAGTGGTAAGGTCATGTTACACAAGGAGTACGTCGTCCATGATTTCCACATGCCCAGATGACAACTGGATTATGAGGTGTTTTGAAACTGAATCTTTCACAGTGTAAAAATAAAGCAGAGGAGGAAGATGTCCACCCACTCCAAGCATCCCAATTTTCATCCGCACAGGTTCCTGTTTGGTTGACTAATTTTAAAGATGTATCAGTAAGTGTGGAATGGCAGGGGCAATGAAAGGAAACCGTGCTGTTGAGTAAACTCTCAAACAAAAAGCCAATTTTGGAACGTTCCGCCTCAACAAGCATACAATGGCAGGAAAACAAAGAACGTCACACAAGGGGATCGACAGGGTCAGCTCAAGGCAAAGACCCACCCTCTGTCTGTATGTACATGTCCCTGAATCTCCTGTCTCCAAGGGCACGGAGTACATTCATGAGATGATGCTTTAGTCTCCAGTCCTGTGAACACAGCTGACTGAGTGTGTTTATGAATGAAATGGGTTGTTTTTAAGGTTTATTTACAGAGACACATGTCTTGCAGCTGTGTAATCAGAATTGGATCTGTCTTGTGAAGTGAGGGGCTTCCGAAACCCACTTCTCAACAGTAACAGTCTATTACTTAAAGGGATAGTTCACCCAAAAAAGAAAATTCTGTCATTATTTATTCATGCTCATGTCGTTCCAAACCTGTATGGTGTTATTTTTTTCCCCACAGTTCAATGTGATCATGGGCAGACAAGTCCAATAAAAAAGCTATAAAAACAAAATAAACGTGATCCAGACTAATTTACTCCAAGTCATTTTTAAGTTATGACAACGCTACACTGTAAAAAAAATTCCGTAAAAAAACGGCAGCTATGGTTGCCGGAATTTTACTGTAAAAAATACGGTAGCAACGTTTTAGGTTGTACGGTTTTAACTTAAATTTACAGTTAAATACCGTAATTTCATTAACTGATATAATGTTAATATACCAACCTTATTGAAGTACTGAAATCTGTTTTGTAGCTTTGTAATACACTGATAACCACCAAATGCAGGTGCTGATGAGAAAGTCACATGATGAACCAAAAAATTAAAATTAATTATAAATGAAGCTATTATTAACACTCAGATCTTTATATGATTATGTAGGTTTCTAATTAAATAAGCCATATGTTGGATGTAAGTAACAATGAACATGACTGGTTCTTGCCTGTCTTGTGTCTGAGAAATAATACTCAGATATGGAGTAAATAAATACAGAAATTTCATTTTTGGGTGAACTTTTCCTATAATTGTGCTTCTCTTGTGAAAAAGTACACTTTAGTGTATACACTTTATTAAAAACAAAATAGTACTAATTAGAGAAATAATACATTTTAAAAGAATATACTTAAAGTCCCCATGAAATCAAAATTAAAGTTTTTTGGGTGTTAGTATCAATATGTTAGTCTTAAGGTTATCTATAAGGCAGTGTGCTCCAAAACAGTGACAAAATTCGCATTTAGAAGATATAAGCATTCAAAGCTTGCAGTTCGTCACTTCCGCCACGTCAAATCATACTTATGCTTCTCATCAAACTTTCTGTCCAATCAAATGCCCTCTAGAATCCGAAGCGCCCCCCCCCTACACTATAAAATTACTAAAAAAAAAAACAGAATTAGTATTTTATGTACAGTGAATGGCACGTAGTGCACTATATAGGGGACAGGGAACGATTCAAACTGTGTAAATATGCTTTCCATTGAGGAAAAAAAGAAGTCTGGTTTCGCGCTGTGTCACGCTAACTACCGCACCGCACACACACTCTGCTCGGGTCCAGAGACACGATAGCACGGAGCGGATCACATGCGCGAGTCGGCGCAGACCACAAAATGTATCGGAGCTATTTGAATTCTACACAGAATGCTATATTTTATAGCAATATGGATGAGATTGTGGCTGGCATACCCTGTCAAATGCGGCTTTACGGAGCTCAATGGCTCTGAACGTCTCTAGCCCAAGCTGTGATATAAACGAACGCTATTGGCTATTTTAAAAAGGGGCGGGACTGCTTGATATGTCCCGCCCTGTCTTCCTGTTTCAGTTAAAATGACGTCAACACAGAGTAACGCTGCGTGTTTCTAAGCATTTCAGGGGACCTTTAAGTGTTTTCAGACACTTAAATTACGTGTAAATGGCAGGTAAATGATAATGTATTATAGTTAACATTTAAATTAAATGTGATTAGCTGAACTTTAGAGTGCTTTTTTGTTTGTTTTTAAGTACATCTTTAAACTGTATGTAATTTCATAATGACTTCTATTGTTTTGTAATGTTGAATGTACTAACAAACATTTATGATATTTGTAATTACACATTTGTAATGAAGTTAGTACACATAAAATATATTAACTAAATGTAATATCAAGTAACGCTACAGTTAAAATTATAATCAAGTACTTTACATGTGATTTAATATGTTAGTCAATACATCTTAATAAGTGTACTGCTTTAAAGAATTAAAGCACAGCAAAAGATTGATGTTGCTTTCATCAAAAAAGTAAACTAAAAAGTGCACATTCAGTAAAGTTAAGCACACTTCTTTTTTCACAAGGATTTGCTACCGACATTATGTAATTCTAGACATGTGAAATACAGTCTTACTCACTGTTTGCGTGTAATAAAAGGGATTTGTGTGTGCGTGACCTCAGATTGCCTGTTTTTCAAGTGTTTGACTGCAGGATGTACCGGATTTTGTCATGACTATACTTAACCTTGGGTCTAGTGGGGTCAAAGATCTCTAACTTTTGTTTTCTTTGGTACATCCTGATCTGATACCGTAGTGTTTACTATAAAATTACAATTTCATTATTGTTTGTTTTCCACAACAAATCTCACACACCGTCAAAATGTGCTATTATAAACAATGAATTCATCTGGAGAAAGTTCAGTTTGTAGTTGTGACTTCCTGTCTTGAACTTGAAAACACACGTCCATCACATGTCAAAAGTATGTCACGTAGGCCTCATGAAGAAGTTTGTTTAATGGTTCCTGTGTCCAAACACAGCTGTGGTTTGTAACAATGTAAAAGTCTTTACTGTCCCTTTTGAGTAATTTAATGTATAGATAAAAGTACAGTATAAGATAAAAGACCCCAAACTTTTGACTGCTAGTGCATTAAACAACAAAAATATGATAAATATATTTTAATTGAAATTTAGTGTTACACTAAATCCTTACTTTATATATACACTGCTGTTCAAAAGTTTAGGATCAGTGAAATGTTTAAAAATATATAAAAATATAGGGGGAAAAAAATGTATTATTGTGAAATATTATTGCAATTTAAAATGCCATTTCATTTTCTGGAATCTGAATCTGATATCTGGAATCTGATACTTTTTTTCAGGATTCTTTGATGAGTAAAAATGAAAAAGAACAGCATTTATTTAAAATAGAAATCTTTTGTAACAATATACGCTGCCGGGTTTTTTTGTTCTTTCTTTTTTTTTTTTTTGAAAGAAAATAGCCTTGATGAGCATAAGAGACTCCTTACTGATCTTACTGATTCCAAACTTTTGAATTTTTGAATATTTTTTATTTAGAACTTACCTGAGTAAGATATTTCACATAAAAGACGTTTATAGTCCACAGGAGAAAAGAATAGTTTATTCATTCTTAATACTGTGTTGTTGTGATAGTTCTTCATGAGTCCCTTGTTTGTCCTGAACAGTTAAACTGCCCGCTGTTCTTCAGAAAAATCCTTCAGGTCCCACAAATTCTTAGGTTTTTCATATTTTGCGTATTTGAACCCTTTCCAATAATGACTGTATG
Organism: Sinocyclocheilus rhinocerous; assembly: GCF_001515625.1. NCBI lineage: Eukaryota > Metazoa > Chordata > Actinopteri > Cypriniformes > Cyprinidae > Sinocyclocheilus > Sinocyclocheilus rhinocerous. Next base: position 584,400 of record NW_015654050.1, read on the forward strand.
ATTTTGAGATCCATCTTTTCACACTGAGGACAACTGAGGGACTCAAACTTAACTATTACAAAAGGTTCAAGCGCTCACTGATGCTCCAGAAGGAAAAACCATGCATTAAGAGCCGGGGGGTGTAAACTTTTTGAATTTGAACATCAGGGTAAATTGAATTTATTTTGTCTTCTGGGAGACATGTAATTATCTTCTGTAGCTTCTGAAGGGCATACTAAATGAAAAAAATAAAATAAATAAATAAAATATATATATATATATATATAATGTTTACTCAAAATAAGATAAATGTCCACATCTTCATTTTGTTCAAAAGTTTATACCCCTGGTGATCTAACGTAGTAATGTTGCTGTTAAAATGAAAGTTTACATTTGTATACAGAGACACATCTTATTCTATGCTTTAAAATGCAGGTGTGTAAACAAGATTTGACATTACAGCAGATATTTAATGAATGAATTAGTGACTTTTACAGTTTTGGCCCACCAAATCATGATGTTTCTGAAGGTTAAAGCTGCTTAGAAATTTCCTTCCCTGAATTTCTCAGTGTTCAGACACTTTTTTTATTAAGCAAAACTTCATATTTATACAGATTTCTTTCAAAATGACTTTCGCTACCTCATATTACATCAGTGCTGGCTTGAACCATGCCCTCTTTGTGTATCTCTGTTTAACAACTTCCTAAAGGCACCAGAGTCGAGTGGAAATCAGACCCAGCAGCTTATGGGCCCTGCATGGCATCTTTATGAGTGCATATTTCTGTGTATCTGTATGTTTTACTATAATTCTACAGAATGAAAGCATAGCTTTACCAGAAAGAAGCTCTGTAAAAGCCATTGAACTAATAAGAAGTGTTTTTGTGCATACAGTGAAAGTCAATGTGGTCCAAAACAACACATTTGCTTCCATTGCATGGACAAAAATAATTTTCACAATTCTTTTATATTCCACTGAAGAAATTAAGTCATTCAGGTTTGAAACATCATGAGGGTGAGTAATGACAGAATTTTCTTTTTTGGGTGAACTACTGTATCCCTTTGAGAATAGGACTATGTCATTACAGACATAACATACTTTTTTCCCTTATATTCCTTGGAGTATTATTAGCATACATAGATTTGAAACCCAATCCGTCAAGTGTTACATAAAAGAAAAAAACTTACAGTTGCACATCTTGTGTGGACCATTCATTTGCTTAATCTTATTTAAACTGTGGCCTAAATATGTCAAGTTCATCTTTAAACCCAAGAAGATATGTTCAATGTCTCAAAAGTATCTGTATTTCTCTCACTCCTCTTGTTTCTGAACTCCAGAAAGTCCCTAGACAAGCAGAGCAGTCAATGACGTCTGTTTAGTGTTTTGAGCTGGTTCTTCCACAACCAGGAAGGACAGTCAAAACAGCAGCCTGGACCAACACAAGCAGATCAATCCCAATGACGTAGTGTGAACGCAATGCCTCGCTCTGGGCTGACTGTCATTATATAAGAAAAACCTGACCTTTTAATAAAAATTTTGACATTAAGTATTGAATAACTACTATTTTTATTGCCCTTAACTGTATTTAAGCATGAAATGCAGGGTTATTAGTTTTCAATTATATTTCATAAGCAACTGAATACAGTGTGGGACCTTGGCTTTCTCTGTGCTCTTATAGACTGAAGCCAATATCCTCTTGTAGTCTCAAGTGGATCTCACGATTGCAAATGTTTAAAGCAACTTGTGCAACATATGTCTACACTCTCAACTGAATGTAGAGTTAGATGTTTAGTGCATAAGAAGTCGTTTATAAAACAGGAAATTGCTGAAATGAAATTGGTCAATGACATGATGCTTGTCCCAAAGCATAAGAGACTTTTTCCAAAATGAAATCTTAAACTATTCCAAACTTTTGACTGCTGCAGAATATTTGATTGCGGTGGACTGCTGAGGAATGCTAAGCGAGTGTAATAATCAGCTAAAATTATCACACGTATCACAAATGTCCAAATCTTCAAAATCACAATATCTGAGTAATCTTATAGTAACATGACTGATATGAGTGATAGATGTTTAGTGCGTAAATAAAACAGGAAATTACTGAAAGGAAATTGGTCAATGACATGATGCTTGTTTTTGTTTTTTTTCCTTGAATCTTTTACGTTATTGAAAATTTCTTTAAAAATGTAATTCATTAAAAAAGAGTAGGTTGTTCAGAGTAATAAAAAACATTATTATTTTTCCAAGCTTTCGACCAGTGTATATTTATTGCAGAATATGCAGTGAATCCGCTTTGTCTTTAAATGTTAATTATGTTTGATTATTATTAACATTTATTCATCTGTTCAAAGTGTCACGTAACCAACATGCAGGAAGCCATTTTATTGTCATGTGATGAAAAAATAATTAAATAAAAGAGGAACTTATGGTGCATTTATGTCATGTTGGGATTACCATATTTACGGGATTCAGATTTGTAAACAATGCTCACAGCCTCATAAACTTTGTACTTACAAACTGCAAAATTGGAATTTTCTGACATCTCTGGCTTGTCATCTCATAATTACAGTAATACTGGCATGTTGTGAACACACCGTTACCTCAGAGACCTTGTAAACCCTCCTGACTCTTAGTTGTGACATTGTGATATGTGTGATCATTTTAGCTGGTTTTAACTCTCGGTAAGCATCCCTCAGCAGTCCACCTCAATCAAATATCAGTTACGCTTGGTGCCCTTGAGCTGGCATTTAGTCTCTAGATAGATCATCCCTTTGATTTCTGTGCCAAAGGTTTCAGGTCTCATCTCCTGCATCACATTGGCTTCAGAGGACTTCATGTGACATTTCATTCCCCAGACTGAGAAATGTGCGTGTGTTGAAATATTTTGCCCCTCTCAGTAAGTCATGCAACTTATTTCTGTGGCTTTTCGCTCAAAGTGTTTGCTTACACATATTTGTGGAGAGGCTTTATTCACCCCACATTCATCCAGACTTTGCATGACCTTTGCTCATGTTCTGCAAGCATTCAAAACTTTAATTGGATGCAATTTAGTTGTAGTACCCTGATGTTTTTGCTGAGGATTTGTTAGCATTTCAGATAATTTTTCCTACAAGGATTTGATTTTCTGCAAGTTCAGTGTCAACAATGTGGTGAATTGAAGATGAGATGTAAACTTCAGTTCACTTTGTCATCTTTGAGTATGTAGTACGTCAAGCAAAACAATACAGCAATACCACAGTTTATGCAATGAAGGCATTGTCCACATGCTGTTGCAAAAACCTGCGACTGTAAAGGTTAAACAGGTAGTAAAATGCATATATCTGATTGCTACTAACTACAGTAATATAACTTTGTAACATAAATACTAACTTTAAATGCAGAAGAATTTCCATATATTACTTTAAATGCAGAAGAATTTCCATATATTACTTTAAATGCAGAAGAATTTCCATATATTTTGTAATGTCAAAACATCTATAGTGTCTATGGTGTTTTGGTGTAAATGTATCTGTTACTTAGTAAAAGCTAGTCAAATTAGACAAATGCCAAGATGGATATTTAGTTACATGATACCCCACACCCTCAAAACAATAATAATAAAAAAAGAATATTTATCAGTTTTATTTATTTAAATAAAGTTGAAATAAAATAAAATAAAATATAAATATTAGATGAAAAATGTAAACTTGAACGTAAAAATTAGAAATGTTGCCTTAGTAACTGACTGAAAATAAGTTTGTACTAAAATTACTCAAACTAAAACTCAAAAAGAAAAACAGAAATAAAATAAAAATAGAAAAAAGCAAAATAGAAATCTAAAGATTAATAAAAAAATTACAAAAGCACATAATAAAATTACTTAAACTTCAACTAAAATATAAAAAAATACTGAAAATATAAAAAGAAATCTAATTCAAAATATATAAATATGGGATCTCTTGCATTTTTTTCCCTGTGTAATTGATGGTATTATTAATAATTTCAGTTGTTTTTAAATTAATTCATTCAGTATCAGTTTACCCAAAAATGAAACTTTTGTCATGTTTTTGTCATTTTAAATATATATATCAAGATATTTTTATTTTTACCATCACATTTTAAAAATAAGTCTTTCAAAGCAAGTCAGCATGTTTGAAATGACATGATGGTGAGTAAATAACAGAATTTGCATTTTAAGGTCAGCTCTCCCTTTAAAGCATTGTAAAAAGATATTTGAAAATCAAAAGAGTAGAGCAAGAATATGCCTGAGATTCATCAGATAGCATACTATTTCCTCCTTCTTGAAAAGTACGAGCTGAACATGAACTGATTTTTCCTTTGTTAAATTTCATTCTGCATGGGGCCTGCTCAGGGTTTTCAGCCAGCTGTGGGACCGCTCCAAGGGAAATACCGATCAAAAGTATAGGGGCATGAACATCTCTGAACACACAGTTCAGACATATGTCCCTGATTTTTCACTTTCTCAAAACAAAAGCACCCTCACTTGGTTACAAAGGTCTTCAGGAACAGCCTTTCCATTATAATGTCAGGGGCACCAAACTGATTGGTGTCCTGCAAGAGGCATGTCATATTAAAACTCCCAAGTCCTGCCAAGGTCATGCTTCATTCCTGAATCGCATGTATTCATTGTTCCCTTACAGATTGATTGTCGAAAAACACGACTAACATGTGCGTGACTACAAATGCCACTCACCCTACACATAAATGATCAGTGAGATATGGGTCCAATTACAAACAGGCTGCTTAAATACTGCAGGGCAAGCGGTCTTACCTCAGGCCGGGCTCAGTTTTGGGGGTTTATGACTGGAAATGATGGCGTGCATCTGGTTCAGGTTATTTTTGTTGTATTTATGACTGATATGACATCTGTAGGTAGAATGAATTGGGTTATCCATCAGGAGCAGGAGGCCTCACATTAAACCCGAATCCCTCTGTAAGCCCACAGGTAGTTTGGATCGCATGTTAGCCAGGAAACCTTTTAATTGCATAAAGATGCCCTCGTCTGTTTCCTTTAGTTTGAGACTGGCTGGAGAACATAATTATTAATAGAAAGGAGCTTGATCTTGTGACCTCCTGAAATGGGTCTTGGACAAACTTAAGTCGACTTCTTCAGAATCAAATAGTAGTTTAGAACAGAATCTTAACTCTGACATCAATGAAAATAATTTTATTTTAAATCCTAATTTCAGGACTGTTATTAAAGAATTAGTGTTTAGATGAAATGTTTAATTACTTTTTTAGTCGTTTATGCATTAATGTGTTAACAAATTCAGTTTCTTTTCAAGGAAAGAAAAAGATTATTGGCATAACTGCAAAAAATCAATAATAAAATACATTTCCCTATACTTTATGGTGGTAATCTTGCATGTTTAAAGTTGTTTTGGCCTGCACATTATGAAAACTGTTAACAGCATACAAATATGTTACATATGTGCTTTCATCCAAAACTCTGGGTCTGTAAGAATTTATAGTTCGCCAAAAAATGAAAATTCTGTAATAATTTACTCGCCCTCAAGGTTTTCTAAACCTATATGAGTTTCTTTCTTGTGTGGAACACAAAAGAAGATATTTTAAAGAATGCAAGTAATAAGCATTCTTACTGTGCATAAACACCATATATAAATCTTTAAAAAAGATTTAAAAATCTTGCCAAGCCCAGACTTTTAAACTGAATGTTAAACTAATCAGCTCTAGAAAAATACCATTGCACATATATTTGGCTCATTGTCACAACTTAAAGTCAAGAGAGGTAAGAACAATAAAAAAATGGTAACCACAAACAACATCTCCATTCACCCATTTATTGAGTAATCATTCAATCCCAGCTGAACATTGCTTCAACACATACACAATAGATGCAGTATGCCAAGTTTTTACACTGATTTCACCCCTTTCCCCATGAAACCTTGTATTCTGCTCATGCCAACATGCCAACAGACTGTGCAGAGAGACAGTTTAAAGGGGTCATATGATGCGATTTAAATTTTTCCTTTCTCTTTGGAGTGTTACAAGCTCTTGGTGCATAAAGAAGATCTGTAAAGTTGCAAAGACTAAAGTCTCAAATCCAAAGAGATATTCTTTATAAACTGCTCATTCTCATTGAACCTTAAACCATTAAACTCCATTGCCCTCAGGCAATCCATCTCATGAACACTTGACAATAACTGTGGAACACACACTATTTATTCACTCATACACTTATTTATCTAACACACATACTCAGTCTACATTTCAATTTGCACATAATATACCTGTACATACAACTGTCTATTGTTATATACCTGTACATACAATTGTCGATTTGTATATTTTTATTTCTTATTTACTTGTTCTATTTTTTATTTATTTTTATTTTTTATTATCTGTGTTTTTTGTTCTGTCACTGTCATTCTGTTACACTGTGGAAGCTTCTGTCACGAAAACAAATTCCTCGTATGTGTAAACATACCTGGCAATAAAGCTCATTCTGATTCTGATTCTGATTCTGATAAACACATTTCATTACACCAAATACACAAAATAATGTTCTTTTTAGCAACATCATATGACCCCTTTAATGACATGTCTGCGCTCACCTGCCATCACTCTCATAATTACACCCCAGCCACCTGAATCTTATTAAACATAATGACTTATTATTTTCCCAGCTGAATCACCATATTTTGACATTTAAAGATCAATGTCAAACGTTTAACAAAACAACAGAAATGGATGCATTTGGCTTAGTCATCTCACAGATTTCTTAATCTTACCAAAACCTCCCCACTAACCTCTTGCAAAATCTTACATGTGTATCATGGCTCGGTTCCTTTAGCCTCACTGGCCGTTTGAAAGCCAAGCATGAGCGTATCCCAGAGTTCCTGCACCAGCGTGCAGCAAAAGGCTGCTGTGCAGAGAGACCAGGTGCAGCTCTGTTTATCCTCCCCTGCATATTATTCCAGACTGTCTTCCACATCCCTTCTGCAACCCTCTCCAGCTCTCTTAGAGAGGAAGCGTGTGTGTGTGTTACAGGGCACTCACTGGTAATTAAGGTAACTGTTCACCAGCAGGATGTACAGGTATCAGTCTTGTTATTCCTCAGAATGGGTTGAGAGTTTGAAAGATTGTGGCATATGAACTTATATTTAATTAAATTGTTATGCTTGGCTTATGTTGGGATAAAAGAGTTGATTGATTGATTGATTGATTGATTTTCTTGTAATTGTAATTTAATTATTTATTAGTTGGTTTAGTTTAGTTTAGTTTAGTTTTCTTTGCTTCATAATTGATCACCTTTGCAACATTGACACTGTTTTGGAACTTAACTGAATCAACTTCGAACTAAATTTTACTTTGTAATTGTACTTTGACCTTGTACTTGTCAAGGCATTTTATTAGGCTGGGACTAAAGGCATTACTTTAAAGTGACACTTGGCTGTAGGATTAAAGTCTTACACTACGCTGGTACTGGAAGTACATGTTATTGTGCGCGTGTGTTTAATGCCTGTGAGGTGTTGAAATATTCTGGGCTTGGGTAACAGTATGAGTAATAGCGCTGGAGTTCAGAGGCCCTGCCGTTTGACTCTGTCATGCCAATATGCTGGCGTTTGGATTTAGTGGTGGGGGGTGGAGACCCTCGGGCAGCTGGATATTTATATATCCAATGGCATTCTGAAGGGATATATTTATGCACTTGAGATTGGAGAATGGACAAGTAAAGGTTATTTAGATGAAGTGCATATGCAACTTGAAATAAACATTCCCTGGGGCTGCGATAAGAGGTCCATTGCTGGAACACTGTTGAATGGATAAATAGGGATAATTAGCATAGTTTTGTTTTTAATTGAATAAACCCCACAGGGAGTAGAATTGGAATTTGAGAGACAGGAATATGAATTTACTGAGCTGTTATCTATCTTTCTTTCTTTCTGTCTGCCTGCTTGTCTGTCTGTCGCTCTGTCTGTTGTTCTGTCTGTCTGTCCATCTGTCTGTCATATCATCTATCATCTCTCTCTGTCTGTCTGTCTGTCATTTTGTCTGTCTTTCTGTCTGTTGTTTTATCTGTCTGTCATTCTTTATGTCTGTCGTTTTATCGGTCTGTCTTTCTGTCTGCCTGTCTGTCATTCTATCTGTCTGTCTGTCTTTTCATCTATCTGTCTGTGTCGTTTTATCTGTCTGTCTTTCTGTCTGTTGTTCTGTCCATCTGCCTGTCTTATATCTGTCTGTCCATCTATCTGTCTGTCCGTCATTTTATCTGTCTGTCTCTGTCTGTCTGTCCATATCAAGGCAATTCTGCATCTTTTTTGCTACCTCAGTTTAAATTCAATAACTGATTTCTTTATATCAAACTTTGTCAAAGCAGATGTTTTTGATCAGTGATTATTAAATCCATCTCACTGTTTCTGTCTCACGACCTGTGCATATAGTCCATGACACATTGATACTAAATCAGATTTTTTTTTTTATATATATATATATATATAGATGCCCTGAGGACCATAACTATAAAGCTGGACCACTGTATTGAGTGTCTTTGGCTGAGAGTACTGCATTGCGTAATAGGTTGTGTAACAATGGGTTTGATGTTGTGAATAATTGGCTTATATAGACTGACTGTTGGCTTTTGATTGATAAGTGGTGGCTGTAAATGTGTTTTCAAATGCAGTGAGAAGCTTTGTTGCAGTTTTAAAAATGGCTGACCAGTTTCACTTTTTATTTGATCATATTTTTCCCCACTAAACTATTTTTTTTGCCTGTTTTATTTTATTTACTTGTTCCATGCAGAATGAGTTTGCATTTCATTATGTCTGAGTATGAGCTAATGATCTAAATATTCAGAGGAAAATGTCCTCATCTTTGAGCTTTAGCCAGTCTCTTTCTTTTATTATCAATAATAAACTGCAGGTAGCAAATAATATTTGGCTTTCTGTGGTTTCCTTTGGCAGTCTTTGTCCTGTAGTGCAGACATGCACGGGGGAAAAGTTCCCTTAATGCTTAATTTTTTAGCCCATGGAGTGTATTTGTCTGTATGGGTTTGTCCTGGGGCATTTTGGATTCATCCAGTGGTTGGAGTCTTGGGGACCTCTTTAAACACAAAGTGAAGATAAAAGAGACACCGTACATCAAAGACGATTTCCCAGTGTGTGTTTGAGTAGATATCATACCAAACATCCTCGGCTATCAGCATCCAGCAGCCTTGGGTCTGAACCAAGATGGATACTAACAATAAGCAGAGCCTTCACAAGAGGCCATATGGATTTAGGCTTGTCAGGACTGTGTGAAAGCGACCCTTCACTGACATCAGGTCATATTTTGGGTTCAATTCCCCTTTTACTGTGCTTTATATTGACCTGTTTGGAATGATACTAATAACATTGAATATTCCTGTTTATGTGTCACTGACAATATGTTGTGTATCGCAGATATAAAGTTACTACATAAAGTGTCCACAAATAAACATGCTGCATAACAGGTGTTTTTTTACAAGTCTTATGAGGTTTGTAAATATATTTTAACATCCAAAGTGATATAATTCAGACATACAGGGGTTATTACAAATAAAATTGATAGAAATCAGTTAAGTAAATAATATTTTGTTTTAGGAGGATAGTGAAAATAAAAGTAGTTTGAGTTTGCAAATCTTCCAAGTTTTGAGAAAATGTTTAACAAATTTATCAATTTAAAAAAGAAAAATATTTATAACATTAATATATGTTAACATTTAACAATCTTTATGCCATCACAAGTTACTTTTAATGCAACTCTCAAATGTTATTTAAATACATTACCAATAAAATTCATAGCAATGAATCAGTTTACGTAGAGTGTATGATTTGCATTATTTTGAATCATTTTATTTTGGATTGACAGAAGGATTTGGTGCCCGAACGACTGGTTTGTTTAGTAGAGTATAAAAATGTAGTGAATTCATACATGAATACACCATGTGATGACTTAATTGCAAAAAGCTGGTTAATCAAATGACTTCATCAGTTCTGTATACAAAGTGACCCATGACTGAAACACTGCTGATAAAAGAGTAATGCAGAAAAATGTAATTAGTTCTCATTAACAGACAAACAGTGTTCAGGCAAAGTATGTCAAACATTATAAGGAATCAAACACTGTTTGATGCATTTTAGTGAACTTAACAATTTTCCTGTGGACCAGTGAACAGCTTCAGGACGTTCTCCAAACTTTTGCCATATAAGGCACATTTTGTGTTTATTCTAAAATGTTCATGCTGGTTTTCTGAGTGTCGTATGTATGTAAACCATGCAAATCATTTGGAATACTGAATTTTGAGGATGTGGGGAGGGGGTGAGTTATGTGTTTAATCTGTTAATTCTGTGGATATACATGGAGAAGAATGGCTGTTCAATGTTACAACACGAAAACTCTGACAAAAGCTGTCGTTTTTTCCTAGTCAAACATGCATGTGCATTTTGCAGTTTCAGCTCGGCTAGTAGAAATGTGGTATGGCTTTGTGCCTTTGAAAATACAGTAGAGATGATTGATGAGCTAGAAATCTTTAAATGTACCTCGCAGTCAGAAGTGGAGGCAGAAGAAGTCTTTTTCTCAATGTTTTCCTTTCTAAAAATCACGCTATTATGAGCCCGTCAAGCAAACAAGACCTTAAAAAAGTGTCATCCACAACAATTATTGGCAGGTTTACAAAGTCTTAAATGTTTGGCAATTGTGGCTTTGACAATACAGAAATCTCTGCGGCCTTCATGGTCTACAGTGTGCCAGTGTTGACTCCTGCGTGGTATTTTGTAATGGTTACACAACATGCAGTTGTATTGAGCTGCTGTTCTGTGTCCCAGCATCCCTGAGGCGCGAGTGGACAGCTCTCGATTGTGGTCCATTGTCTCTACAGGCTTGCTGAGGGGAATTTTGGCACGGTGATCCATGTAGGGTCGAAGCAGTGGAACCAAAGTCAGACTTTCAGGTTGGCATTGTATCTCCCTGTACTCCTCTCCTCTTACATATCTATAAAAGTTTCGTCCCTGAACTGGGCGGTTCATCTGATGCAGCTTTTTTGCTTTTCTGGGTCATTGCTAATGGGGTGAGAGTTGGGAATGATTCTCAAGGCCCACAGCTCAAGGGAGGCCCTCAACAATTCTAGTAGGATTGATGCCAGACTAAGAAAAAAAAATCTTTAGAAAAACACTGGTACTGGTAATTTTCGGCCAGGACATGCAGACATTTTCTTAAACCTTAAAACCCAACACGATCCAATGCATAATTCAAAATACAAGTAAAAACACCTTTGAAAAATCAATATGGAAAATTACTTTTAACACGGCACATTTCAGACTTTTCTTAGAGTATATAATTAATTAATTGTTTTTATGTCACAATAAAACATACAGTAAAAATAATAAAATTAATTTTATATTCATTTATTTTAACTTTTTTATTTTTATTTTAATATTAGAATATACTACTACTACTAATAATAATAATAATAATAATAATAATAATATGTAATTAGTAATAATTCTCTAATATAAAAATATGTTCAATGTGGTGCAACTTTCAAGTATATTTAAATCTATGGACCAACCTCTCCTAAAAAATAGAACTTTTTTTTTTCTGCTGTACGTTCTGAGATAAACAGATAGGAAAAATGTTGACAGGAAAGAAATATAAAGTTGTTCACTACAGCAAAACAAACACATGAGAAAGAGCCCAGAAGCAGCTCGGATGCAATCCAGATTCTTCTAGGCTTCTAGTTTAAGTAATATGAACAGTAACAGATGGTTTACCACTCATGTCATTCACCATTAAATGAAATCCTCATTTATTTCTCATGTCATCACCTCAAAAATTAAGAGTTGTTTATGTTTGCCATTCCTTTAAGCTAGCTTTACGCTTTAATGGACAAATACAGTGTGATGAAAAGAGCAATTTATTAGATTGCTCTGCATCAAATGTATTCTTAAAAAAATGCAACATGCTGAAGTTGAACATGTCCAAATTAGCATAATGAAACATTGCTGAAACTTAAATTTGATTTTACAGGCCATTCATGATAATCTAGTTCAGCTAAATAAAAAAAAGATGAGCAATCGGATACATTTCTTCATTCATTTAAATACCCTTTTGTTGGTGTCAATAAGAACAGTCAATGTAAAAACTGAATGAATGTCTTTTTTAGATGCCTTTTTATTACAGTCATTTTACAGTATTGTTATGACATTTGATAACCTGCTGTGATAGAAATGTGATGACAGAAAACTTTTGTTTTGTAATATTGTTTTTAGCAAACAGAAGGAGACAACACAGGTAAATGACAGAGCTTTATTACAGGCTTCAGGAGAGGAACAAGCGATGATCACAGGTGAGATAACATAGCTGATAATCTTGAGCAAAGAACAGTCACTGAGGTTTCTTGCAGGGTGAGGCTGAGACAACGTGCTGGGAGGAAGACAGAATATGATAGCAGATGACTGGGATCGATTCGACTAACCAGTAGATAGAGCAGGTAAGTAGATGCACACTAGTGAACAACAAGACCAGGCACTGAGGTGGTGATGGGAAGGTGGCTTCATGCTCTGACTTGATTAATGTTGACAGGTGAAGTGCATCAGAATTCAGGTGACTGTGACTGGGTGGGGGGAGCTGGAGGATCTGGTGCTGCTGGTGACTCTGTGACAATTGTAGCATTGGTGGAGTTGGAAAATGACTTAAAGGGATCATTTACTTACATTCAAGTTGTTCCAAAACTTGAGAACTACGAGTTTCTTTCTTCTGTTGAACATAAAAGAAGATATTTTGAAGAATATTGGTAGCCAAAAAGTTGATGGTCCCAATTGACTTCCACAGTATGGAGAAAATAAGTCAGTGGGGACCATCAGCTATTTAGTTACACACATTCTTCAAAATATCTTCTTTTGTGTTCAGCAGAATAAAGAAGTTCATACAGGTTTGGAACAACTTGAGAGTGAGTGAATGATAGACGTGAGAGAATTTTCATGTTTGGGTGAACTATCCCTGTAAGGTGGATTCAAACGTGGGTTGCTGGCAGAAAAGTGCAACTGTATATTGTGTCGTGTACTAGACCAGACCAGACCCCCATCTAGTTTCATTTTCATTTTAAAACAAGAGCCCACAGCAATCAAGGGACCCGTAATGCCTTTTTTCTGCTGTACACCTACCATCCTTCACTTCAGTTTTCACAAACCCTTTCCAGTCTCATCTCTCACTGTTCTCTGTTTGCTTTGTCTCAGTCTATTAATGTTTTTTCTATTATCTGGTCTCCCTAGATGCTTTTAAGCTAAGGTGAAACACATATTTTGTTTGGTTTATCTGAGAGCATCTAACTCCATCTTTCTCTTCACTTCCTATAACAGTACATGAGGGATTTAAAAAAAAAAGAAAACTACAATATTATCAAATTGGCAGTGTGCACAGACACTAACACAAACACAGCCTTATCCAGGACAGTGTGTTCTGTTGTTCCACTGTGTAAAGAGATGGGATTCAGTCTTTCATTTAGCACTAGAATCACAAACTGTTTGATCCAGCAGTAAAATAACATTGTCTTAAAACAACATTCACTAACAAGCAGCTTCGGATAATTTCATCAAAGAACAGTCAAACAAAAATCCTCAAAAGTCTGTCGTAATATGGTCTGCATTAACATCAGATATTAGTAAAGATGGGAATCCTCAGGAATCATTCTTGTTTTGATTCCGCTTCCACTAAACAATTCTTTTATTCTTTTGGGAGACTCGACATACAGTTGAATAATAGGTTGATGTTAGCATGTTGATAAGATAACTACACCAAACTCTATTAATAAGCATAGAACAACTTTCATGCCTACGAAGCCTTGAAGGAATAGTTCACCCAAAAATGAAAATTTGTTGAAAATGTGCTGACCCTTAGGCCATCCAAGATGTAGATGACTTTGTTTCATCAACAAAACAGTTTGGAAAAAATGTAGCATTACATCACTTGCTCACCAATGGATCCTCTGCAGTGAATGGGTGCCGTCAGAATGAGAGACCAAACAGCTGATAAAAACATCACAATAATCCACAATACACACAACTCCAGTCCATCAGTTAATGTACTGTGAAGCAAAAACCTGCGTGTTTGTAATAAAAAAAAATCCATCAAGACATTTTTAACATCATATTTGTTCAAATACGAGTCCTCTATCCATAATACTGCTTTCTCCAGTGAAAAAGTTTTACGCCTGAATCAGGAGAGAAATATGCACAGATCAAGCACTGCTTATAAGTGAAAACATACCAAAACAGTTCTAAACAAATACGTCAGTGGATTTTAATGTGGACAACAGGGGATGAACTTTTTCACTGGGGGAAGCGTTATTATGGATTATTTACTCTTATTTTATTGTGATGTTTTTATCAGCTGTTTGGACTCTCATTCTGACGGCACCCATTCACTGCAGAGGATCCATTGGTGAGCAAGTGATGTAATGCTCAATTTCCCCAAATCTGTTCTGATGAAGAAACAAACTCATCTACATCTTGGATGGCGTGAGGGTGAGTCAAATGGATTTGGCATTCACACTGGTTGTGTGCTCGAGAGATATTAAAGCGGTTACATTATCATTTGTCCATAGAAGGAAGCATTGGAGCAGCGGCCTATCTGATGAGCCAATACATTACTACCATCTGGTTCCATAACGGCAGCAGGATGTGGAATTTGTGTAAAGTTCAGAGTTACAGTATCACCATCTGTAAGAATGAATAAATGTAACCATAAATGTTTATTGTAATCTCTAGCTAAACAATCTTCCAGTGAACTTCTTGTGTATTGTATAACAGAGCTGGACACTCTTGTGAGAGCAGTTCTGAGGATTTGGGGTTTGTTCAGGTTTCACAGAATAGAAGAAAATGCCAAGAAGCCTGGAGATAGATGCAAAAAAAAAAAAAAAAGAATTATGACCTTAATCACATATAATTCAAAAGAAACAGACATTCATATTGGGAACACAGATACAATGTAGGTGGTTGTGGTTTATGGCTGTGATACCGTTACACATGAACCGATTTTTTCGCTTTTTTATTGAGAACTTTTTTCATGTTCAAATCAATTTTCACCATCTGTGTTGGTCTAGATCTGGATTCTTGTACGTCCAATTTTGGTTAATAAAAAGCTATAAAATAGTTCATAAAATCCTAATATAAATGGATCACGTAAACTAAAAATTTAACTTGGCTGCACACTATGAAATCAGTGCAGCAATACAAAATATTCAGGAATTGTGTTGCATTAGCTCATTTTAATTAAGAAAAGGGACCAAGCAGAAAAATGTGCATTTTGAGTACATGAAAAACCAAAGGAGAATCTCAAACTTTAAGTCTCATTACCTGTATCAAATTTTTTTTTTAAAGAAATGAATACTTTTATTAAGCAAAAATGCATTAAATTGACCAAAAGTGACAGTTAAGAAGACTTTTACATTGTTCCAAAAGATTTCTATTTTAAATAAATGCTGCTCTTTTGAAACCGCACTGGACTGCTGTGTTTGCGTGGGAAAGCGCAGCTGTGTAGGCAATACTAGGTCAGCTGGACCTCTCTGTGCCCTGTTTTGGGTCGTTTGTGTGTGTGTGTATTTCCTCAGGTGTTTTCCTGCTTTGATGCTTGATGGAAAACTCTTTATAACATCAATAATCTCACTGAGCACCAATTCAGCCTCCTCGTTCTGTTGAACAAGACTGTGAATCCACAAAAATGTAATTTTCCTGCAACTGTTTCATGACAATTGCAGTTTCCACCAAGGTTCTGTTCCTGCACATGACAAAGTGCGCAGTCGACAAGGTTAAGGAGAAGAAACAGAATCTCTCAAGTGAGCACGGCCAATTCGTGAGTAATGGGAACCACATGTATGAAATTTTGATTTAAGTGGTAATACATGAGAAAACTAAAGCTTCATCTTTTCCTGCGAGTTCTGTGTAACTCTACCTCTTCATGGCTACTCTTCAGGCAAGAGGGGAGGAGATGTGAGGGGTGTGATGAGGTCAATCCCCTGGTACCTGATTGTGAAACTGAAAAATCATGGAGAAAATATGGACTCATGGCACATGCTATTTTTCCTGTGCAGAGCCTGGACTGTGGAGGTACAACTCTGTGATAAATATGACAAATTAAGTCTTGCTTATTTTTCCTTATATCTTAATCCATTTTGTAACATGTTTTATTACACTTTAGAATGTATTAGATGTCGTAAGAAGTCATGAAAAGGGCAAATATTGAGTTTCTGTATTCATTTGCGTGTGTCAAATTTTTATTTACACAACATGTAAAACTTTTGCAATATAGTTTAATATAAATATATGCCATTTAGAGGGCATCTGTACCATAGGTATAGTATGAATTAGAAAGCTTTATTACATAACTTCAGTGCTTAAATGTGTTAAACTAGTCAAAAAAACGTTTTTGGAGAGAGATAGTGTTTATTTTCCATGTCCATAAATGTCAAGCTGTATATATTGTGACTCTTTGCAGACAGTTGATATCTCAATAACAACAATAATTATTACCTTTTTCCTTTTTCATCTCATATTGCAAGCCAGCCATACAATAGCCAACTTTTGTAAATTGGTGTAAAGACTTATCAGTGTTGACTTCACAGTTTTTTACCAACTCTTGATTGTAAGGGGAAATATTCTGTTTAGTTTTCCAAAAGGTATGGGAGATGTTCGTTGTTTTTTTTTTTTTTAGAGAATTATCAGTTTGCTAAAACATTGGAGTGATCTGGCAGACTGATATGCAAGTGGTAAGCAATGCCTTTAACAATTAAGAACAAATATATTTCATTCTACATGTATTATTCATATATTAATCTGCACATTATTGGTTTAAAACTAGCATTTCAAATGCTTAAATGCCTTACGTTTATTTAAGGGGAGCCAAGAATCTCTGAAAATGGAACTGAATAAAATATCTTACATTTCTGTCTTTAAGTTGTAGGAAAAGATGGACATTTATGCTAAATGAATAACAGTGTATGAATAGATGACAAAATGTTCTTAAATGTTTTTCTCATGAAGTAATCCCATGGCCTTTTGTCTTTTCCTCAAAGGAAAGGGTATTACAATGTAATAGCACATTTATGGGCCATTCTACAGAATTGGTCCAAAGTCAGAGAAAAAATGTCTTTTTCCAAAAAATTGTATAATGTATGTATGCAAATTGTATAATGTCCAAGGTACACATTTCTAGTAATTATGCAGTTGATTCTCATATTGTGTTTTCAGAAAGTTTTGGAATATTTGTCCTCTCTCCAAATTTGTCACTACCGAAACGCATTAATAATAATTTAATTAGAAGGGTTATATTGACCTATTAAGATTTTGCTTACATCTACAACAGAATTTTAACTTGCATTCTACAACACTACTAAAATTAAAATACTAAAAAAAAAACTGCATAACTGTACTAAAATTTAGCTTATTTCCCCCATTAATAATAATGTTGTAATTCTCAGAATACCCCCTGATGACATCTGTCTTATTTATTTATCACAGCTCTTCAGTCTGATTTTAAACCGTTTTAGGCAAGGCAAGTTTATTTGTATAGCACATTTCATACACAATGGTAATTCAAAGTGCTTTACATAAAAGAAAATAAAAAAAATAATCACAACAATAAAACAAGGAATTTAAAAACTTTGAAAATGATTTCATGACCTTAAAAAGGCGGTTTATGCTCGAAAACCCTCCAATGTGGCTGATTTACAACAATTCTGCATAGATGAGTGGACCAAAATTCCTCCACAGCGCTGTAACAGACTTATTGTAAGTTATCGCAAATGCTTGATTGCAGTTGTTGCTGCTAAGGGTGGCCCAACCAGTTATTAGGTTTAGGGGGCAAACACTTTTTCACACAGGGCCATGTAGTTTTGGATTTTGTTTTGTTTTGGATTTTGTTTATTTTGTTTAAATTTTCATTTAAAAACTGCATGTTGTGTTCACTTGTGTTATCTTTGACTAATATTTAAATTTGTTTGATGATCTGAAACATTAAAGTGTGACAAACATGCAAAAAAATAAGAAATCAGGAAGGGGTCCAACACTTTTTCACACCACTGTATATATATATATATAAAAAGAAAGAAAGAAAAATTCATTAAGGCATTGCATTGAATCAATCAAATGAAGATAATGTCAGCCATACAATAGATTCTTTTTATTTTTCCATTCATCAAAGAATCCTTATAAAAAAAGTATCATAGCTTCCACAAAAATATCAAGCAGCACACCAGTTTGCAATTGTGATCATAATAAGAAATGTTTAAGCACTAAAATTATGAGCATATTATGATTTCTGAATGATCATGTGACACTGAAAATTGGAGTAATGACTACTGAAATCCAGCTTTACCATCACATGAATAAATTACATTTTAAAATATATTCAAATACAAAGCCGTTTAAAAAATGTAACAATATTACTGTTTTTGCTGTTTTTTTGATTGAGTAAATGCTGGAAAAGTAAATATAACAGTAAAGTTATCTGTATGGAAAAATCCTGCATAAATATTCATTCAGTATTTTTCCATTCCATAGAGAAAGAAGAGGTTAAGAGTAAAAATGACTGAACTGTTCCTCTACTAAGGAAAGTCCTGCCATGGCAAGTCAAATCATGTTAGTTTGATTTTGTTTGAAGGTCATTTATATTTGCGTTTGTGTCAGTATGTGTTTATGCTTATGTGCAGGAGTATCTCCTTATGTGTTTGTTGTATTTCCAGCATTCCCCCTCATGACTCGCTGAGAAACTGACTTTATTAATTCTTAAAGTTCATGATGCAGATTTGCCCTCTTTCACGGAGTCACCAACAACGCCAGATCCTTCAGCTCCACTCATTCACAATCACCAGAGTTCTGATTCTCCTCACATGTCTGCACTAATCAACCACAGTATAAAGCCACCTTCCCGTCACCACCTCAGTGTCTGGTCTTCTTGTTACTTCTTGCATCAGCTTACCTGATCTGCTTTATGATCGCTTCATCTTCAGTCATCTGCTCAGTATTCTGGATTCCCCACGAACCGGCAAATCAAGGACAGTGTTACCGCTCAGCTAAGACTCCGCTAGAGTTACTTAACTATTATCACTTACCTGTGATCATCGCTTTCTCCTCTAAAGCCTCTCTGTTGTGGATATTTACCTGTGTTGTCTCCTTCTGTGTGCTGACCCTCCTCCTGTTTGCCCTCCTTAATATGTTACTGGAGCCTTTTCCAATATCGGTATGTATTTGGCACAGAAAATCTTAAGTCTTTGATTCTTCTGCCATTACATTACTTACACACATGCTTTAGTGCAGTGTTAATTTCGTTGATGAATCATTTTCGTCATAATTCTCGTCAACGACATTTTTTTCACTGACGACAACGAGACGATAACGAACTAAAACTCTTTTTGAATGACAAAAACTATGACGAATATTTATTGACATTTTCGTCAACGAATAAAAACGAGATGAAAATGTTAGGGAGGGACGATTTTGGAAGCGATTCATTCAGAACGAATCTGCTGCGTGGTTCGGAGGTTAGATGCGTACATATGAACCGACGGGACATTAGCTAACATACACTTGCTGCACGTCTCATAAAACATTAAAAAATGTCAATATGTGGGAGTAAGAGAAGAGCAGACATATGGATAAATCTGACGACGTAACAGAGAACTCAATTTGGTCCGGTTTTCTGACACAGACACTGAAGCATACACACACAGGAAGCGCGTCTCACAGCGCGCGAGTACTCTTTTGCGAACGGAGAATTACACACAAAATTATGTTGAATTGTCCGTTTTGACGAGTATTCACGTAAACACAGTTGATTACTTCTTAAGTGAATGTAAACCAGTAGGGAGAACGTGTATCAGTTCATTGCAGCTGTGCATTCGGTTTTAAAGGGATATGAGAGCCTGTTCTAGTACACCCCCAAAACAAAATCAAGACTTTGTAAAAGCGCATAATAGGACCCCTTTAATATCAAACCTATACGAGTTTGGACATTTTTAGAGAAATGCTTAATAAATGCACTGTAACTAAACCCATTAGATTTTAGCCGACTAAATTTACTCTAGATTTAGACGACTAAAACTAAAAACAATTCAGATGGCTAAAATATGACTAAAACTAAATGGCATTTTAGTCAAAAGACTAGGAATAAAACTAAATCAAAATGTGGTCAAAATTCACACTGCTTTAGTGAACACACTGCACCAGCGTGTGGATTGGCTGTGATGAGTGACATATTATTGTCTTTGATCTCAGGACTCTCATCACTTAATTAAGCCAAGAGCAAGTGAGAAAGAGAGATGGAAGGAGGAGATGTGAAGAGAGAGAGACAGTCTCTATTTACATCTGGCTGAACATCAGGTTAGATCACCTCCATATGTACACCCTACTTTGCTTAAAACCGGTTGATCTTCTGAACATCTTTCAAGGATTGAATTTAAGTATACAAATATATTTAATATTAGAAATAAACAATTTTTTTATGTTTCTAAAGCAGCGTGTATGTACATTTTACGTTTTGCATGCTGTTGATGCATCCTTGTTCAGCATACATATATCCAGATGTACTTGTGGAGATGCGTTGCTGCATGTTGTTGTTGTTGCGAGGTCTGGGACACAGGCTTCTGGCGCCGCATGTACTTCATTAAACTTTGTTGCACCATTTTATCATAGACGTCTCTGCAATCATGCAAAGCACACACGTTATATGGGGCACTGCATGATTAATACTAGGGCAAGTTGTGTGTGTGTGTGTTTATGTGTGCCACTTCGCTCCTTACTGTTTCACGTTACCTAAATCATCAAATAAAACCTGGCCTTGACAGAGGCACACAAATCAACAACATGAACATGTACGATAAAGTCATCCAATCCAGTTCTGGTGAGCGGCCCCTTCTAACACTGAGTTTTCCTGGGAGACCTTCATTCAGCCAGACACAATGAAACTGAGCCATGCGCTGGCACTGAGGCAGAAACCAGATACTCATCAAACCTCCCGAGCACCTCTCACTTTCTCCCCACTCTCAGCTACATGCCTATAGTTACATAGTTTATACTTTTTTTTAAAAACACATTTAAGACAGAATTTATATTGGCCCTTATAAAAAGGGGGGAAATGGTATGAACATTATCAAATTATGTATAATTATTTGAATTAAAAAAATTTTTAAATATCGTCAGATTATGTATTTATCTGTAATATGTGGAGCTTGGGCCAAGACAGATAAGGTTCACACATCAGATTGCCTTCAGTGGACTTTTGAACATAAATATTCATTTAAATAATTTATTTTCAATTTTAATTTAGAACATGTATATTTATTTAAATTATAAATGTTTTTATGAATGTGAGCACATTAGAGACAGAATTCATTCTGAACATTGGTCTGAAAAAATGGTCTGAACATTGTTTTATCTTATATTTATGTATTTATCTGTAGAAATAGTTTCATAAATTGAAAAAAGTTAATTTAAACCATTTATTTAAAAAATGTTAATGTATAAAAAAATAATATATATATTTATTTAAATCATAAGTTGTTCATTGAAATTTATTCATTTACTAAAAAATAAAAAAATAAATACAGTACCAGATTGCATTTTTATTCTTTTATTTTTCCTGCATTTATACTGCCTGTGACGACAGCAACTCTGAGTGTTTTGACACGTCAATGTCATCATGATTAAAAGCAGCAAACTCAGTGTTGGCTGTGGTAAATCTGGACCCAGAAATCAAGATTAAATCTAAATATTTGGATGCTCAATTGTTAGTCTTTCTGAAGTAGCTCATGACGAGAATTCTGGGAAATTTCAGTATGCAGTATCTCACCAACACTGACCTAAAGTTTATTGTAGAGGATCACGTTGTTGTATATTATTACATGTATCATATATGATTACACCCCATGCCCTGCGTTATATCAGCATTACAGTTTGCTTGACTTGCCAAGGTTTGCAGCAACAGGTTCTGTGTAAACCATCTGTTGCCTGGTTAGAGAAATGACTACCAGATGTCTTCACTGCAAAGATAAAGAACCTGCATGACAGTCAAATCAGACAGACGCTCAGGGCATTTCCAAGTATTCTCCTCTCATATGGGCTCATATGCATAAGTAAACAACCTGGGCGGTTTGTTAATGAGGGAACAGAGCGGCTGCATTAATGGGTCATTGAACAGCCATGGCTTCGTCTCTGAGGACCTGATTTACACCTCATGTAAAGAGCTGTGAATGGAGAGAAGGAATGAAATGTGCCCTGAGAGGGCAGCTTGCGTCTTCCCTCTGAGACACGTTTGCCGTGGTGTCCATTGTGTCAGGAGATTTACAGGCAGCTCAAAACCACATAAAACACAATGAGCTCTGAATCTCTGAAGATCAATGGAATAAACAACCGAAGCAGGCCAACCAGCTGCTTAGTGGAGGTATCTGTAGTGATGGCCATTATCAGCAATGCATTGATTACCAAATTTACTTTTGCTAACATCATTTTGGCCGTTTGTATCATTCTACTTAACTGTGTTGGTTAGTTCCAGAGTGGTGGAGATTTTACTTTTTCTGCAGGCATTATTATGATTAATTCAGTAACCAAATAAATAAGTCTTCAATGATTAACTGAAGATACACATATATACACACACACACATTCAATTCAATTAATTCATGAGTGATCAATTGAATCATTCATTGATTCATTTGGAAATTAAACAATTTAATATCTCTTCGTGAGTTGTTGAATGTTCATTCAGCTGATTCGTTCATAACGCTGATTCATTTAGGAACAAAACAAGTCACTGTCTTTTTGAGAGTCATTGAATCATTCAACTGATTTGTTCAAAACACTAATACATTCATCAACATAACAAATTACTTTATGAGTGAGTCAATGAATAATCCATTCACCCATTTTTTCTTTTCAAAAACACTAATTAATTCAGGAATGAGACAAGTGACTTTGATGAGACAAGTGAGTCCTTTTATAAATCATTTACTCAACCCATTCGTTCAAAATTTGATTTATTGAGGAATGTAACAAATGACTGTGTTTATTAGTGATTAACTGAATCATTTACTAAACTGATTTGTTCAAAAGTACTGATTTATTCAGGAATAAAACAAGTGACTGTCATTATGAGTGATTAATTGAATCATTTACGCAACCGATTTGTTTAAAGACACTGATTCATTCATGAATTAAATAAGTGACAGTCATCAAAAGTGAGTGAATCATTATTTTAACCAAATTTTTTTTTTTAAACAACATCAATGATTTACTAAGGAACTAAATAAGTGGCTAAGTGAATAAATGAATCAATTTATTTAAAAACACTGATGTGTCCTCACTGTCAGGTAGCATTTTTGTGTTTTTTTCTCATTGTTTCTTGTTGCAAAAATTAAATATTGCAATATTCAATAAACTAAAATAATTTAACTAAAAAATAATAAGTTAACAATGAAATATCTCCAATCTGCAAACAGTTTGTTCTGCATAGTATCAAGTATTGAGTAAGAGTATGTGCTACACAGTATAAGACCTGACACTAGTTTGGGCATTCCGAAGTATTTAGGCCAACCAAAAGCAATGTAATCATTGCCCTCTGTGTGAATGATTGCGTGTGTTGAATGTGTGTGATCCGTTTGTCTCCTTCAGTCACTATCATCCAGGACCGGGCCTGTCTGCATGTTCTGTTACTCTGCGGTTGAAAAAGCATGCTTATCTATTTATCACTTATATGAGTGACAGGAAACCTTGAGTTATTCATATCATGCACAAGAGACAGATGGACAGGGAGATTGAATGAGATTAAAAAATGTTTTTAAAACAAAACTAATAAGGCAAAAGCATAAGATCCCAGTTAATCACAGCAGCTGTTTTTGATTGCTCTGGCCTGGTGGGAGGGATGCAATATGAAGCCCTTGCTAATGGGGTTTACTGCAGCAGAGCGTGGAGACCGTAGCCCCAACACTGTACGTCAAATGGGACGAGGGTAGTGTTGTTTGCGTGCTTGTGTGTGACAAGGGAAGGCAGGGGTAGTGACCGGGCTGCTGGAGAACTGCAGTTTGCTTCTTATTAGTGTGAAGAGCATTTGGGTTCTGGTCTAAAGTATCCCAATATCCTCTCCTATAATCCACTCTCTCCTGCCGAAGGGATCCAGCTGTGGGTCAGCGCTAGGGGAAAGATATTCTGAGGCCTTCAAAATCAAAAGCGGCATTTACAGCAAGGAGCTACAATGGCATTTCAGTGCTTCATCTTGTATTATGAATAGGCCTATAAGTTTTAAATACAATTGGATGTTTTACGGAGTACTTTACTGAGTAATAACTATATGCACTTAATGCACATTAATTGGTGTTTGCACTATTACCGAAAATTCGGCCCGTAACTCATTTATGCAATGGACAAAAATGATATTATGTCTCTCAGTGATCAAATTACAATTTTCACCTGGCAAATAATAAAAGGGGTGAAAAAAACCCATAGGCTTCCGATCATTCGTAAAACAAAGACTGATTGATTGATAAATGGCTGCTGTTATTCTGTCAAAGCATCCAAGAATCATTAATATGATCCTCAGTTTGGAGGAGTTTGTCTAAATAAAATATCACAAATAACCATGACTCTGAAGCAGATATCAGCACCTGAGGATGTTTGTGAGTGGATTAAGCTACCAAAACAAAACATTCCAGTCGATCCATCAAATTCTCACTCACTGCAATTCAGAGAAAGATATGAAAGAGATCCGTCCAGTAACTCAACTCTTTCACGCTCTGCCTCGCTCACTCACTCACTCGCAAACACAATTCCTCACGGGCTCCCGGGGGAAGGACTTAGATTTATGTATGTTTATTTACTTCAGCACAAGCAGTCTCCTGTGGTCTCGTAGGGTTCAGCATTCCCAGAGGAAAACCAGGAATTTCTTTCACCATAAATTCAAACACCCCACCACACAATTCCAAGGAGCTCTTTATCACTTCTTCTTATCAAAGAAAGTCTATCTTGGATCTTAATTTCTGTACTTTGTTCAAGGCTGTGTGCTCTAGTTTATAGTGTGGCCTATTTTAATTTACTTCTGTCTTTACTTAAAATTGCATTTCTTTTCCCAGGTGTTTTGAGGGGTTTTATTTGTGTTTGTGTCCTGTTCTTAATAGAAGACATTGCTCAACTTGCTTTGGAAGCTCTTGTGAAAAAGTACACTTTAGCATACTTTTTTAAAAAGTAGGCTACTTTTTACGGAAATAATGGGCTATGCTTTAAAAAACAAAAATACTGAGCAAGTGTGCTGTTTTGTATATTTTTGCGACTTTTAAGCCCCCTACATTTAAGTTAGTGGAATTTACTGTAGTAATTACAGTAAAAAGCTGTACATGTGCATTTCTTGCTGCCGTAAAGCAATCTGCCCTTTTTGCGGAATTTTGTACCTGTCAGCAAACTTGATACAGACGTTTTGAAAACAGACAAAAAAACAAAAAAAAACCGGAAGCTATTCACCTTATTTTAAGTAAGAGTACCATCAGAACGATTTTAAGGCTGATATTTCAAGGTAAAAAAAAAACATTAATTTGCTAGAAGTGCAAACTAATTACATGTTATTTACAATTAGGCTAAATGAAAATGTTTAAATTTATAATAAATGCAATTAGTTGACCCACTTAAGTGGGACTTAAGTAAATTTTTACATGTAATTTCATAAATACATCTGTTGTCTTTGAAATCTGGTTAACGTTAGCATTTATGTAAATTAAACTTCTGTTGAAATTGAAAATGTCATGTATTTACATTTCTAAGTACACATTTGTAATGATGAATTTGCAATTTAGTACATTTAAAATATCTACTAACTTAAATGTAATATCAAATAACACAACAATTATAATTATAATCAAGTACTTTACATGCCTTTTAAGTACACTTTTAAAAAGGGAACTTAAGTGTTTTAAACACTTGAAAGTCATGAAAGTATACTTTCTGTAAGTACACTTTTATTTACCGGTAATTTATATTATATTATCCGCAAGTAGTTCTTTTGAAAAATAATCTTTTAAGATGTGCACATACAAAAAAATTAGGCGCACTTCTTTTTCACAAGGGGGTTCAAGGCCATGTTCTATAATATGACTAAAGAATCGTTTAATGAAAGGAACACACACATGTCCTAAATTAAACACAACTGTCGGATGGTGAGTCATACGCCGGCACAGGGAAACAAATGTGTAAGTACACAACAACCAAAATATTTGGTTGCTTGTATTAAGTAGGCAGAAACCATTGAGTGGTCTTTGGCGGTTTGGATGTCTTTCATGTAATAAACTTCCCCCGTTTTCACAACCGTGGTCAGTTTTTGGAACAAATATGAGACAAACATTATTTTGTGCATTATTAAATATAAGACAAACACATTATTTGTACTTCAAAATTTTTGCAAAGAGGTAAACTAATAAAAATGGCTGCCTAATGTGAAGAATGTTTACTCTTCATCTTTCGCCACTTCTTCTATAAAGTGTCCCATAATTGGAATACTGATTCTGAATGATTTGTGAACACCGCATGACTTTACGAGCTCTGTGTTTTTTCTGAACCCAACGGTGAAAAATCTATTGAGGTTGAAGGAGTTCATGCATGTCACATTTGTGGTGCGCTAATGTGTTTTCTGTGGCGGAATCAGGCAATCAGCCATTTACAACACAGAGATCCTCTTCTTTTAGACATATTGCCATTTTCTTTCTCTGAAATACACTTTAGATAGTTTAGACAGAATTTATGTTGGCCTCAGCACATGTTTTGAGTGTAATAATCCTCTTTTCACCCTTTTTTTCAGTGTTATGACATTGAACGTGTCAGTATTAGTGTATATTTCATACAGAGCGTAGAAAGCGCATTAGGATTTGGCACTGAGCTTCATTTATACAACAGTTCATTCTGGTCCTCAAACTTGATTGGTCGAGTTGTGTTCCAAGAGTGCTGATGTAACAGTCCAACAGCAGCCAAAGTCCGACTTTTGTATCACTGCACTTGCCAGTGTTTGTTTTAGACAGCTTAAGCTGTAATAGTGGTGAATATTTAAAAAAAAAAAAAAAATCACCCAATCTGTTCTTTAAATTCATATTTTTGATTGCCACAAATGGATGGATATATGTTATTAATCTTATTGTGAATGGATCATCCATGCATGTTTGTAAAATGTCATAACTTGTCATAACTCCATCCAATCAATAACTGATGGACAGAATCAAGTCCCCACCCTACATTTTTTTTCTTTTTGACGAATCTGTCGCTACTTCTGTTACAATGTAACTTTAAGTTGCTCTTTTTGCAGGTTACATTGTTATGCCTGTAGGTGGCAGCAAGTGACTGACCTTAGGAGTGATTAATTGAATAACTCATTCAGCTGATTCACTTATTTCTTTCAGGAACAAACAAGTGACTGAATTTGGAACAGCATTCTAGCTTACTACTCTGCTACTATTTCTGTATTTCTTATCTGTATCTTTTCCAAATTCAGCCATTGTCTTTATGAGTGAATCATTGAATCTTGAACTTACTCTTCTTTTAACTACTTTAATTCAACTGAATTGTTAAAAAAACTAATCCATTGACGTGACTGGCTATGTCCAAAATCACATACTCAGTAATCACAGTAGGAACTTCTTTTGAATAAGTACTTTGTGACCATTACAATGTTCTATATAGTATGAATGCGTGTAGTATGAATTTAACCTGGACATACTACATTCATCATGTTGTCATTAGGTGCGTTTCCATTACAGATTTGCGCAAAACTTTGGCGATATTTTATAAATGTCGATTAAAAAAGTATTGTGAAATGACGGTGTTTCCATTAACCAATGTTATGCGACTAAAACGTAACCTTTTGCCTCTCGCGATAAGTCATGGCAACGGATTTTGATGGGATTTTGACGGATTTTGGATATATTTATTCAAAGGAGGCTTATGCGTGTATCTTTACAGAAGCAGCAAAGAGAGCCGCTTCAGAAACGTGCGTGGCGCGGCTGGAATAAAC
>NW_015654050.1:613142-615352 GCF_001515625.1 Sinocyclocheilus rhinocerous
TACTGGAGCGCGGCCACTTATGAAGTGTTTCTTGGAGGTTATAGTACATTGAAGAATGATCATATGACTTTTTACATACTCCATGTGACCTGTAAATGCGAAAAAGCCGTTTCCATTGCAGTTTTGCGAATTATTCCTTTTTCGCATTGCCTGAAAAACCACCTAATGCGAGCGTAAAAACGTTTTTGCGATATATGGGCGTTTTTGCGAAATTGACGCGTTTCCATTAGGCTTATTTTCAATTCGCAATTTCAATTTGCGCAATTTGAAGGGTAATGGAAACGCGCCCATTGTCATGTGACCTACCAGTGTAAGTTATCACAAATCCTCTGATGTGGCCTCATGGGATAGTATAGTGTCCGGTGGATGTGCACTTTAGAATCTTTCTGGAAGTAGCAGGTCATCTGGGTACGTTTTGGTTACAGTTTTATGAATACTGTGAATTCAGACATACTACTTTTTAGAATATTGTTTTTCACCTACTATATTAGCATATTCGGATATAGCCACTGTCTTTATTAGTGAATCATTGAATCATGAACTCAACTGATTTGTTCCTTTCACTGCCTTACTGAGGAATGAAAGAAGTGACTGAGTGTCATTGATTCATTCACTTCACTGATTCATTCAGAAATGCAACCACTTTGTGTTACAGAGACGTGAAATCTCTGTTGATTCTGCTGTTGACTCCGCTTAAAAACTATTTTTGTTGGCAGATCAGTTGTTTCCCTAAAATGTAAGTTACTCAATATGTAAGTTACTCTACAAAAACTTGGTTAATGTACTTTTTTTTAAAAAGCAATATCACATTCGGAATTGCGATGTTGGTCTAATCTGTCAGCACTGCTTGCGTGATAAATATCTTTAACGTAAAAATGCATAGTTTTTGGAGCTGTATCGCTGAAAGGTTCTGCCTGTCATAATATATCATATGTAAACCCATGTGTATAAAACATACAGTTTTTAACATATTACTCAATGTGCTGCTCCTGAATAATGCCAGAAACCCAGAGTTGGCATTAATTCAAAGTACGTAGGTTAGCGCAGGTTAGCAGACTTAAAAGCCCCGGAGGCTTTACATTAACTAGAACATTAGCGCCATTCAACAATAATTACCCACTCGAACAGGGGCTCATAATTAGCCTTGTCAAAAACTGTGATTAAGCACTATATCCACATGCATGGCTGTATCCATGACCTCTGCTGCTCTGCCCGGTATTTGCCCAGCAATGTTAAAACTATTCAGGAGGGTGTAGCACCCAGTTTGGCCAGCAAACAGAGAAACTCGTGACGAACAGAATATGACTGGTAATCCTAGATATATGCCAGAAGTTTGTAAAAGACACGCTCTGTGTTTGAAACTAACTTGTTTTACATATAAACACTGGAGAAACAGAGACCTCGGGAGTGAGGAACTAACCAATGAGCATCTCTCGTCACTGAAGCCCACTAACAGCATAAATCCGGCAGCAAACCCCGTGGACCGGGGGAAGAATTGATTAATGAGTCATTGTGCTCAGTTACTTTTCCTTTGCTTTTAAGTTACAGTTACAAGCAGCATTCCAGGATGTAATTACTGTAAACAAAACATACGCACAGCATAGCATTAGATGTCTGTGAGGCAATTACTTACACAAAAAATATTTCCACACACCCCTCTGCCACCTATATACACATTTCCAGTAAACGGATCTCTGAGGACTAGATGGGTAACTTGAGAACTGATAATATTTGACAGAGGTGAACTTTAATAATTTTTTGATTATTAATATTAGGTTTTTGATTATGAGAGGGCACCAAAAAAAATCATCTTTATACTTCGATATGTAATAAATATTCCACAATTTATATGGAATTAATATAATAATATTCTATTATAATAAATGTTTCCACAATTACAATTAAATAATCAGTTATCTCAGAATTCTAACTTTTCCCTCAGAACTGATATCTCGCAATTCAGAGAAAAAGAAGTCACAAATGCAAACTTTCAATTCTCAGGAAAAAATATGAACTTAGAGTTCAGAGAAAAAGTCAGAATTGTGAGAATTTTTTTTTCTTTTCTGTAGTGGAAACAAGCTACCTAGGGTAACCACCTGCTGTTAAAAAAAAAATCTCCAAGTGTGCACCGCTACCTCATACTACATTTATCTGTGCAGAGGAGCAGAGCCACAGCACAACCAAAACAATGTTCTAGCACAAGACGCATT
>NW_015654050.1:615396-618522 GCF_001515625.1 Sinocyclocheilus rhinocerous
TAGTGGAAACTACCTAGGGTAACCACCTGCTGTTAAAAAAAAAATCTCCAAGTGTGCACCGCTACCTCATACTACATTTATCTGTGCAGAGGAGCAGAGCCACAGCACAACCAAAACAATGTTCTAGCACAAGACGAAGTGAGGGGGACAGAAATGTTATATATAAAAAAATAAAATTATATATATATATAAAAAAACATTACAGTCTAGCTTTCAGTCATACAAACCAACAGTAGTTCTTTGACAGATTTAAACCAGTTTCAGAGGTTAAAATGGCAAAGCACCACCTGTTTGTGGAAAAAGAAAAGACGTGGCCAAGGAAACATCAGGACTAGCACCAAACAAGTGCATAATAAATAAAAATACTTCTGTTATTTGCATAACAGTAACGTGAAGGACAGCTTATCACTTCTTTTAAAAGATAAAGAAAACGTGCTATCAGTGAGTAGAGACGGTCTTTATATTGGCTCAGTGTTGTGTTTGTCAATTGTGTTTAGGCTTAAAGAGTAAATATATCAAGGGAGTGAGAATATCTTTCTAGGTAGAGAGAATAACATTGTGATGTTATAAACAGCAAGTGTATGTGTGTGGTCAAAATCAAAGCGAGAAAGAGACATACATTTGGTTTGTTCTTTTAGACCATTTCAAATTATGAAAATATCAAATATGTCAAAGTATCAAATATTGCGTACGGTTAAATGTTTCATATTGAATATGACACTATAGGATAGTATTTCAGAGTTATTAAATGTAGTCAGTACAGTAATGGTTATGGACTGTCATACTGTCTTAAGTGCATGAAACATGCTGATTATTTCATGACCCATGCTGATTATTTCGGTATACTGACATTGGAGCCTGAACATATGATACATTGGCCACTATCGCTGTGGATGAGCACCTCACTATACATGGCTCTGGATCTATCACTGTGCCTTATAGTCAAATTCAGGATAAAGGTTGAGTCTGACAATGTGTGGGCTTCGTCTGCCCTCTGGTGGACTTGAAGAGAGAGGTTTGAAATAGCATTTCATAGATGTTGTAAAAACAAACATAAAAAAAAAACTACTTTTGCATGACCATACCATCAATAACATTTAACAGCTGCTGCAATTAATCATAATTGCACAAAAGCAGCAGTATAAAAAGTAAATTAAGGTAGAAAATGTGAGACATATTTGTTAGCTGCACTATATTAAAATATGTAATAACATTAACTTCACACTTTTTTTCTCAGTTTTTTTTATTTTAGTTAGGTTAGTTAAGATTTTGAAAAAAAATAAATAAATAAAGTAATACAAATGTTTAACAAAACATTTGCTTTTCTAACTGCAAACATACAAAATAAGTCACTATTTAACAGAAATAATGGGTAAATCATTTTTAACAACATACTGTAACAAGCCATTTTAAATACACTGTACAGCTTTATCTGTATTCATGCATTTTTGAACCTTAAATGTGTATTTTGAAATCAGGAGTTGGTCTGCAAGCATGTCACACTTGACACACCTGCCCTGTGCGGTCTAGCCTGTGTAACGTCAATAAATGAGCATTCAATATTATGTATCTAAGGTTACTTGCCGCACAATCCATAACCTAGAGACTATGACACTGCCATAGTGTGTGTGATATCGGTCTGGAGATTGTTTAGTGCATAAAACAAACAATCTGAGATTTCCAGATACCTTTTGAGGATGACTACTTTAATGAGTTCCTGGTCACTTTCACCGCTTCTCCAGTTTCTTAAACTTGGCTTCTGTGAATAAACACACAAATAGAATTACGCAAATGAAATACAAAATACTGAGAGTGATTCAGTTACACATTTGAGTGTTATATTAATCTCACAAAATGAGCTCACTACTATAACGGAAGAGGAACCCGAGTATCTATTTTGGTCTTATAGCGCCATCTAATGTCCTAATTAACTAATTAATTCAAGGGTATTTCATTTTTCAAGAGGTCCAGTCTTTGCATTTCTATATATCTTACACATAATACGAGTGTTGCTATAACGGTCTACAGATCTACATACAAAAAAACAAATGATTTCATTAAATTAGTAGGCCAAAAACTAGAAATATCATAAGCTGGTTCTGAATGACGGTCAATTTATTTAAAATTATATAAAAAAAAAAAAATACAGGAAGTGCTTTGATTAGTAAATCATAGATTCTTTTATTTCAGTTGAACTGCAAAAGTAAAACGGTAATAAAAGTAGATGCACAGCAAAAATAGGAAGGGGTGTGTGTGTGCCATCTGAAGTGGGCGCCTACAGAGCAGACGGCTCTATTGATTGTGATGGGAAATGAACTAGTTTTGTTACATCATGATTCTCTCTTCATAGAGTGCAGCAGAGATGTCATATTTT
The DNA here is from genome assembly GCF_001515625.1 of Sinocyclocheilus rhinocerous. NCBI lineage: Eukaryota > Metazoa > Chordata > Actinopteri > Cypriniformes > Cyprinidae > Sinocyclocheilus > Sinocyclocheilus rhinocerous. Next base: position 617,771 of record NW_015654050.1, read on the forward strand.
TGTCTGCCAAAACCCAGAAACGCATTGCATTTTAGCACCTCCGGTTCCATCATGCTGAAGTCATTGGGTTTTTTCGACCGGATGTTTAGTTAAATGCTTGAAATAAGATCTGTGGTGAAGTAAAGCTCAAAAAAATTTCATGTTTTATTCTACAACATAAAATACACCAGTAATAACCACTTGCAACCCTCTACATTGCGAGTAAATCACTTGCATATGCGACTAAATCTTACTCTGGGCGACTAAATAATGTCTAACATTAGCCATTGGCTAATAAATTCTTAGATTTTACTCGCCAGTATGTGTGTGAGAGGCGTTCAACACAGATTTTCACTCGATAAACACGCTGACTGAGCGCTTGAGTTTCGCTCTCCGTCAAGCGATCTGTACTATTTGGATGCGCTCAATGGATCATGTCATGTACTCAATGGATGCGCAGTATGTAGCACGCAGCGCACCTGTATTTGACGTACCGTAAACTAGTGTGAAGGCGCACGACTCGCCGTCGCTTTACTGATAGCGCTGTGTTTCTCACACATGCAAAGAGAGAGAGAGCGAGAGTCTTGCATACCACGCTGAATCGACGCGCTACATGTAAACCATATTCTTTGTTGTATTTTCCTGTCAAAATAACAGAGTTCATTTAGAATTACTCAGTTTTTAAGAACAAGCAGAAGATATGCCGGTTTCTCGGCAGTGGGCGGAGCTAATGCACGAACAGCTCTCGTTGGTTGGCGCTCATCTATTACCGT
>NW_015654050.1:621379-629599 GCF_001515625.1 Sinocyclocheilus rhinocerous
AGAGACTATGACATTGCCATAGTGTGTGAGATATTGGTCTGGAGATTGTTTAGTGCATAAAACAAACAATCTGAGATTTCCAGATACCTTTTGAGGATGACTACTTTAATGAGTTCCTGGTCACTTTCACCGCTTCTCCAGTTTCTTAAACTTGGCTTCTGTGAATAAACACACAAATAGAATTACGCAAATGAAATACAAAATACTGAGAGTGATTCAGTTACACATTTGAGTGTTATATTAATCTCACAAAATGAGCTCACTACTATAACGGAAGAGGAACCCGAGTATCTATTTTGGTCTTATAGCGCCATCTAATGTCCTAATTAACTAATTAATTCAAGGGTATTTCATTTTTCAAGAGGTCCAGTCTTTGCATTTCTATATATCTTACACATAATACGAGTGTTGCTATAATGGTCTACAGATCTACATACAAAGAAACAAATGATTTCATTAAATTAGTAGGCCAAAAACTAGAAATATCATAAGCTGGTTCTGAATGACGGTCAATTTATTTAAAATTATATAAAAAAAAAAAAATACAGGAAGTGCTTTGATTAGTAAATCATAGATTCTTTTATTTCAGTTGAACTGCAAAAGTAAAACGGTAATAAAAGTAGATGCACAGCAAAAATAGGAAGGGGTGTGTGTGTGCCATCTGAAGTGGGCGCCTACAGAGCAGACGGCTCTATTGATTGTGATGGGAAATGAACTAGTTTTGTTACATCATGATTCTCTCTTCATAGAGTGCAGCAGAGATGTCATATTTTTGTCTGCCAAAACCCAGAAACGCATTGCATTTTAGCACCTCCGGTTCCATCATGCTGAAGTCATTGGGTTTTTTCGACCGGATGTTTAGTTAAATGCTTGAAATAAGATCTGTGGTGAAGTAAAGCTCAAAAAAATTTCATGTTTTATTCTACAACATAAAATACACCAGTAATAACCACTTGCAACCCTCTACATTGCGAGTAAATCACTTGCATATGCGACTAAATCTTACTCTGGGCGACTAAATAATGTCTAACATTAGCCATTGGCTAATAAATTCTTAGATTTTACTCGCCAGTATGTGTGTGAGAGGCGTTCAACACAGATTTTCACTCGATAAACACGCTGACTGAGCGCTTGAGAGTTTCACTCTCCGTCAAACCTAGCGACTTTTTTGGATAAACCTTAGCTATGGTTCAGTTGGAAGATTTCTCCAGTGCTGTCCCGCGAGCGCGAGGTCTGACTTTCCCGGAGAAGTGTCACCTCTCTCTGCGTCTGTTCTGTGCAGTGAGCGGCAGAGAAAGCAGCGCATTCAGTTGGCCGCACCGCAGCCGACTTGTCAATAAATGAGTACAAAACAGCGTTTCCTAGCACCCTGTCGCTTACTGATTGTTTGGAATTATAAATATGAGCGTAGTTCGTCTGTTGATATCACATGCACTTTTTTGTTTGTTGTTTTTTTTAGTTTGTTACTCAGACGCAGGCAGTGCGCTGCATGAGACAAAAAAGTAATATAGCCAAAACAACCGCATAGCCGCTCTTTAGTGTAGATGCATGTTGATTTTATCAGACGATGCCGCGATTATAAATGAGAGTGACTCCTGGTTAACATGTATTAAAAGGGGTCATGTTTAGTCATTATATAGTGTGGTATTTGACAATATTCACTCATCGTGACAGTAAAATAGGGCATTCTAAATCAATATACTGCAGTATTTCCTCTCTCAAACAGTAGAAAATATGGTTAACACCCGGTCATGCATGAAAAAAAAATACCGTCATGTACCGTGAAACCGGTATAATTTTGAAAAATACCGTGATATAAATTTTTGGTCATACCGCCCAGCACTATCACAAAGCTTATTTTCTGCAATAATTCAAACGTCAATGGAAAAATCTTTCTGGGTTTTTGTCAAAGGAATCAGGAGGATGATGCTAACTTTGGGTTGGCCTATAAAAATACGTCATCACTGCAGCACCCTATTGTCATGACAAGCAACTTGCCTTTTGTTTTCTGTACAGTATGTTATGGGTAGGTTCAATCAAAAGAATTCATAGTCCAGACAAACCTAATGGTGTCCTTCATCATTTTTAATCAAATTGAATATAAAATATATAAAAAAGTATGTAAAAAAAGCTCCCAGTATTTTTCACAGAGTTCTTTGTACTCACCCAGTTTCTTTGAATATGTGTCTAGTTTATAAGCAGCCTGTTCCAGAGCCGTAACCTGCTCTTCGATCTGGTTAATCTGATCCAGGTAAGGCTGCAAACTGGCATCTAAAGCCAAAAATGAAGACATAATTTAAGACAAATCAATATATGGCTTGCATACTCACTTATTAGCAAATCACAAAAATAAACACTTGCAATGATGACAGTGATGTTAATAAACACAAGTGTACTTCGAACATTGTGATAAGATCTGGTTGAAAAAAAGATTAATGTCATATTAACAACATACATTGGTTGATTTTATAGATTGCTGCCACATTTCTCACATTTCTGATTGAGATCTTGTAGATTGCGGCTGATGTTGATGGATATGTCCTTCATCTCCATGTACTTCAGACTGGTGAGTTTGTTCATGTTCTCTAGGAGTTTGTAGTCCTCGCAGGTTGCTGAGCAAACAAAACAAAAATTACTCACAAAGTTCTATATAAATTGAAAGAGAGAGAAATATATTCATTGTTGTTCTTCTATTATCATTACCGGTGAGCTCTCCCTGTAAGAAAACTGACATTTTGTCAAACATGTCTCTGCAGAGCTCATTGATATCAGGTTCAGCGGGTTCAGTGGCCTCCTCTGCAGTCTCCACACCTCCGTCATCTGTTACAGACAGCAGACACTTTAGTGTCCCAAAAAACAAGTGAGCTGCCTACCTAGGCAGAATTTTTAAGCACTAAATGTATTTGATGCCCAAAGTGCAATCTAGGTAGACAGTTTACTGGGTTTTGAGACACAGACACAGTCTAGTGACAAATGTACACAAAACGCATCATTCTCTTTGGAAACAGAACAAGTCAAACACCCCAAAACAGGCTGCATTAGCTAAAAAAAATAAGCGACAAACACAACCTGACCAATAGCTGCACTGGAAAGATGAGAGAATCACTACTACAGATGAAGTTGCAGTGACTCGCACACAGGCTGATTTATTTACAAAAGCAGCTTACTGTTATTACTGCGTCTTTTGGCTTTTGGGTTCTCTGTCGCATCGTTTGTGGCCTCGTCTCTCCTGTGCTTGTGCTCGGGCTCGGCTGTGAGCTTGAGGTCGGTCGGGGGAGCGGGTGCTTTGAAGATGCTGTCCATCGCTGCGGCCTTCTCCCCCGTAGCTGCCATTTTCAGCTCACATGATCACATGACCAGAACCAGTTTCACGTGACTTCTCGTTTCCGTCTTTTTTCTTATGCAGTGAAATGAAACCGAATATTTTTTTTTTTAATCTGGTGAAACGAATCGATAAGACGATTTATTTATGAAGCGTTACGAGAATATGTGAAAACAATTACAAAGTAGTCAGATTTGTTACTCTTACTTCTTTTGTATGTAATATTCTTTTTGACATGCATATCAGATACAGTTCCTAAATACAGAATGTGAAACCTAAAGGTGTATCATTAAGGGTTATAATTAATAAAGTATAGGTCAAAAACACATGTTTCATATACAGATATGGGTGGGGCTGCGTGACAACTCTGGCAATTTAAAAAGAGTGAAGCAAAGAACAATGAGTTTCTATGAAATGTATTTCCGGCCGAGTGCATTTCAAAATAATGAGTAATTCTAAATTGGATTAGTACTCTTCTTCTTCTCTCGAGTTTTTTGGCGGATTGGCAAACCAACGTTAAAGGTGCATGTCCGCCACCTACTGGTCTGGAGTGTGAAACGTAAACGGTTCAGCTATGAATTATTCAACTATTATAGATTAAAAAAATAATAATAATAAAATAAAATCAACCAAAAAATGTTACGTAAATAAATACAAAATTCCAAACTTGTATATATATTGCAGCTGCTGTTCTTCCAGTCCCTGGGTCTTTAGATCCATCTGTGTATATCTGCAATACTGAATAATATGTTTGATTTATATATTGTTGCACAACTGAAACTATTGGGATGTTCATGTCGATGCTTTTTATCTCTTTATGAATGTTTAAATCAACAAATGGCATTGGAAACAGCCAGGGAGGTATCGCCGGAGTCGCCACTGATGGTGCAATATCAATCTCATCGAGACCCATTCTCTGTGCTTCCTTCCCAACAATCCAGCCAAAACTTACAAATTCTTTACATTCATACTCCCAACATTCTCTTAAAATATTCTTGACTGGGTGACTTTCCGAGTGACCCTTAATGCTAGTGTATGTATCTATTAGTTAATGTATCTTCTCAATCTTTTTAGTCCAAGTTTTATTTGCAGAAGTATACACCATACAACCATAATCAATGTTGGCTCTTATTACTGCTTTATATATTCTTTCCATTGATTGACGCCTAGCCCCCCATTCAACTCCCGATAAGCATCTTAATATGCTTTATATATTCCATTGATTGACGCCTAGCCCCCCATTCAACTCCAGATAAGCATCTTAATATGTTTATCCCTTTCTTACATTTTTCTATCAGCTTCTGAATATGTATTCTGAAGTTCAATTTTGAGTCCATCCACATTCCTAGAAATCTGACTACATTATCTTCTTCTAGCTGTTGCCCATACATTTTTATATTCAGAGAAGGATTACTTTTCTTATTCGAAAAACATATTACCTGCGTTTTTGCCACAGAAAATCTGAAACCCCATTTCCTTGCCCAATCCTCAACCTCCTTTACAGCTTTTTGCATTTTCTTTTCCACATGCAAAACATTTCGCCCCCTAAACCATAACGCTCCATCATCTGCATACAATGACCTGCTGACACCAACGTCAATATTAGAAAAAATTTAATTCATCATTAAGTTAAAAAGAATAGGACTACTTACACTACCTTGAGGAGTTCAGTTCTCTATTGGAAGAACCCGAGAGTATGCATAACCCACTCTCACTTGTATTGTTATACATTTTACCTTTAATTCCCATACTATCCTATTTCAATAAAAAACCTCCTTCCACAACATATCATATGCCTTTTCAATATCGAAAAACACACCTACTACTAATTCCTTCTTAACTTGAGCCTTCCTAATTTAATTTTCCAAACATAAAACTGAATCCATGGTATTCCTCCCTTTCCCGATATAATTCTGATATGCAGGAAACAGGTTCTTGCTCTCAATAACATATGACAATCTATTCATAACCATTCGTTCCATAAGTTTGCAAATATTGGAAGTCAGAGATATTGGTCTATAATTGATTGTCTGAGATTGATCTTTTCCTGGTTTGGCGATCGGCACCACAACCCCGTGCTTCCATGCATCAGGCAACTTCCCTGTTTCCCATTTGTCTGTGATCTTTGATATCTCTTTTTTTTCATCCTGTTTGCTTTTCATTTTTTGTTCAGGTAATGATACCCTACTACTCCCTACTTCATTCTTCTTTCCAACTTTCTTTAGCGCTTCAGTATACGATATCCCTTCCTCAACTCTGACCGTCTGAACTTGCGCCGCCTGATTCCTCACCTTACATCCTCCGTATCCCACACTGTGCTCTCCTCCGCAATTACAGCATTTGGTACTAATTCCTTGCCCACATTGACCATATTCATGTTCACCCCCACATCTTGCACATCTTGGATTAGTACTCGGAATTTTGCCCTCGTGTCTTTTTGTGTGGATTCTAAATGTAGTGTGATTATACTGTATATATATATATAATATATGTGTGTGTGTGTGTGTGTGTATGTGTGTGTGTGTGTGTGTGTATTTATATATACACATAATAGATATACACAGTACACCTATATTATACAAACATATATTATGTAAACTAAAAAATTTATTTTGGATGTGACAGCACTTTATATATATTGTCTAGATAATGAATTTAAGATTACATTAAATTCACTAAAATTCAAACCCACTCACGTGATGCATAATAAACTAATAAACTTAATACCGGTAAACAACTGATCAATAAATAATCCACTTAAAATATATCCAGTTTCTTCTTTAAAATAATGATAATATAACATGAATTGCGTATTATATAGTACACTTTGAGTCATATTTTACTAATTTTCACACACATTAATGATCAGGAATATATTTTCATTCACACTTTATGATGTTGAATGAATGTAGGCTATTTACTTATTTTTTGTGTTTATATTATTCATTTACTTGTGTTGCTACGTATGTTTCTTTTTAAAAGTCATTATTTTTTATATACATGTATTTTTCTTACAATATTATTCATATGTATTATTATTATTATGAATGCGTTTTTTACCTTTATTTTGAAAAATATTTCCGTCTCCACCCACCTAGCGAGCCATCGGCGTCGCCAGCTTCACAGGCCTGGCGTGGCCCTCTCTCAGCCCCGCTGCCCTCTGCCTGTGACGGGAATCCATCGTGACAGGATACCAGCAGCACCACCGACTGTAAACATGGCGGCGTGCACAGCCGGATGTCTGTGCTATGTGCCCCCTTACTGAAGCCCCGATCATCGACACACTTCCATGATGGAGACAGAGGAGGAGCAGCATATGACCACGCTGTTATGCATGGGTTTCCCAGACCCGGTGGCCATCCGAAAAGCCCTGCGCCTGGCCAAAAACGACATCAACGAGGCTGTCGCGCTGCTCACCAACGAAAGCCCGGGACTCGGATACGGCTACGAGCCGATGGAAAGCGGCCCTTCCCCGGGCTCCGGCCTCAGCGGAGACGGCGAGAACAGCGGGCGCACGGGCACCGGAGGGTTTGATCCTCCGCCTGCGTATCACGATGTTGTGGAAAGTGAGGTATGATTATGAAACGCATGCATTTGTGATCATTCGCACGGTTGCTTGAGGCGGAACCACCGGGGCTGTCAAAAACCGGAGGGAATGGCGCGCGTACGCCTTTATCGCCTCTGCATAAGCATGTATTACCTGTTGTGCATGTGCATGGAACACCTGACAAGGATGTCAAGATATGTTCTCTTAACGTTGCATTCTTTATGCATGCATTAGCAGGTTACGAATAAATTCAGCAGAGGCGTTCATTCACATGGCAGCAGAAGTTGTAGGATCTTGGGGGATGGGTGTCGTAGATTGCATTTAAACGCGTGACTCTGTTAGAGTTTACTTTGTTTTTATTTGCGCGTTGAAAGGGAAGCATTCAGCCAATGGAGTGTTTTTCCTCCTGATCAATTATTAAACCAATGTCTGTCTTACTGTTGAGTAATAGGAGGAAACGTGTGGCTGATGATTTACATGTCAGGTTGTTGGACCATCAAGTGTCATTAGATTCCAGCATGTCATCTGTTATGTTACCTCTGCAATGAAGCCAATATTCACCAGTGTTACTGGGTTGAATTAAACAAGACTGATGAGAAGCTGAATATGAATTCACTTTTGTGTGCTTGGAGTCTTCATTCCCACAGTTCTTGGATTATTATTTGTGTGGATTTGGATGCGAGGTTTCTGCGGGTCTTAATTCATCCTTCCACAAAGGTCTTGAATTGAAGCAGGAAATCATAAAATGATGGCATTAAATGTTGCATGCGCTGCAAATAATGAATATTTCCCTCAGTGTGTTTTTCCTAATACAAATATCTAAATATCTTTAAATGAAGATGTTTTTAAGTCTTGTTTTCTGCTAAATGTTACACAGGGTTCGTACGGTCTTGAAAAACCTGGAAAAGTCATGGAATTTCAAAACGGTAATTTCCAGGCCTGGAAACGTTTTGGAAGAATTAATAAACCAAGAAAGTTTTGGGAGGAGTCGTGGAAATTTATTTCACAAATCTCTGTGCAATAAAATATATTTTTATTCAGGTCCTGAATTTCAGTGTGCGATCGCGCATATATCGCCTAGTTTTACTCGTTCCCGCAGGTTTCGAGTTCATAATGCGGGAAATTCCCGCAAACATTTATTTAATATAAACATAAAACCATGTCTGTATTTGTGATCAGAGAAACGACAAACAACAAGCGCTACTCTACACTGCTCAAAACTCACGTTTGAATCGTCAGTGGCAAATCCTTTAAATATAAAAAAAAACGTACTTCCAGGCTGTGAGTCAGAAGCGCCAGACTGTCCTTGCAAAGTTGGAATTGCCCCACTTTATAGAAACAGCCTTTGTGC
>NW_015654050.1:629714-630905 GCF_001515625.1 Sinocyclocheilus rhinocerous
GTGACGTAGACATGTTGGGGGCGTGTTAGAACGAGCCGTTTTAGGAGGGCGTGGACAAGTCTTAACTTTTATAACTTTTATATCTTATCTATTCACTAACAGCTTGTAACACTCCAAAGAGAAAGGAAAATTTGAAATGGCATCATATGACCCCTTTAAGCGGCCAAATACACACAAAATTGTCAAAATGCCCGCCTGGTGAGTATGCTCATAAACACAGTCGGTTTTGTCTTAAGTGAATGTAAGCAGTTGTTGAGAAAGAAAACCATTGTATGTATCAGAATATTGGATCCGTGCGGTCGGCCTTAAAGGGACAGCAGCCTAATAAAGCTGTGCCGTCTGTCATTATTGTTAATCAAACAACAAGAGACAAAAAAAAAAAAAAGATCAATCACTGCTCTTGACTAAATAACTTTTTTAACTTTAATTTGAAGGATTAATATGGTTTTAATTTACAGTTTATTTAATTTCTGTATATTTCTGTACCTGAATACTAGGCTACTTGTTAGACCTAAACGGTTTCCTAAATGCAATTCAGGTCCTGAGTTTAGTTGATAATATTGGTTAAATAAATTGTAATATTCAATGATGTAATATGTTCTCTGCGTGGTGTAACGTCTGGCACAGTCGCAGCTTGTCCTTATTACTATAAACAAATAGAAAGCAAATTAGTAGCATTAATAGTCATTAACTTTAGTTAACATATGCAATGATAAATTTGAACATAGATTTTTATTCTTATTTTACATGTATACTTGTAAAATAATGGAACATTAGGTCATGAATATTGTCTCAAAATTCATGGAAATGTATTGCTAAAAATGTGTACGAACCATGAATGTAACAACATTTCATGTTTAAAACGAGCAAATATTGTCAATAGGGTACGAAAACGTGTTTTCCCTATGAAATATTTTCTGAGAAAATAAAAAAATTTCTGAGCCCGTTGGCATACATATTTGGGTAACACTTTACAATAAGGTTCATTAGTTAACATTAGTTAACTACTTTAGTTAACATGAACTAAGAATGAACAATACAGCATTTATTAATTAATTTCAACATTTACTAATGCATTATTAAAATCAAAAGTTGTGCTTGTTTACATTAGTTAATGCACTGTGAATTAACATGAACTAACAATGAACAACTGTATTTTCATTAACTAACATTAACAAAGATTAATAAATA
>NW_015654050.1:632470-634596 GCF_001515625.1 Sinocyclocheilus rhinocerous
GTCCTCTTTTGGAAGGCCAAACAAAGTAGTTTCGCTTTCACAACAAAACACAGCGTCTCCACGACATGGCGGCGACGGCAACAACAATACTACAGCGAGAATAAAAGTTACGCCTTCTTTCTTTGCGTGAACATTTGGGCGGCGTTATGCAAATCTTCCCACGCAGTGACGTAGACATGTTGGGGGCGTGTTAGAACGAGCCGTTTTAGGAGGGCGTGGACAAGTCTTAACTTTTATAACTTTTATATCTTATCTATTCACTAACAGCTTGTAACACTCCAAAGAGAAAGGAAAATTTGAAATGGCATCATATGACCCCTTTAAGCGGCCAAATACACACAAAATTGTCAAAATGCCCGCCTGGTGAGTATGCTCATAAACACAGTCGGTTTTGTCTTAAGTGAATGTAAGCAGTTGTTGAGAAAGAAAACCATTGTATGTATCAGAATATTGGATCCGTGCGGTCGGCCTTAAAGGGACAGCAGCCTAATAAAGCTGTGCCGTCTGTCATTATTGTTAATCAAACAACAAGAGACAAAAAAAAAAAAAGATCAATCACTGCTCTTGACTAAATAACTTTTTTAACTTTAATTTGAAGGATTAATATGGTTTTAATTTACAGTTTATTTAATTTCTGTATATTTCTGTACCTGAATACTAGGCTACTTGTTAGACCTAAACGGTTTCCTAAATGCAATTCAGGTCCTGAGTTTAGTTGATAATATTGGTTAAATAAATTATAATATTCAATGATGTAATATGTTCTCTGCGTGGTGTAACGTCTGGCACAGTCGCAGCTTGTCCTTATTACTATAAACAAATAGAAAGCAAATTAGTAGCATTAATAGTCATTAACTTTAGTTAACATATGCAATGATAAATTTGAACATAGATTTTTATTCTTATTTTACATGTATACTTGTAAAATAATGGAACATTAGGTCATGAATATTGTCTCAAAATTCATGGAAATGTATTGCTAAAAATGTGTACGAACCATGAATGTAACAACATTTCATGTTTAAAACGAGCAAATATTGTCAATAGGGTACGAAAACGTGTTTTCCCTATGAAATATTTTCTGAGAAAATAAAAAAATTTCTGAGCCCGTTGGCATACATATTTGGGTAACACTTTACAATAAGGTTCATTAGTTAACATTAGTTAACTACTTTAGTTAACATGAACTAAGAATGAACAATACAGCATTTATTAATTAATTTCAACATTTACTAATGCATTATTAAAATCAAAAGTTGTGCTTGTTTACATTAGTTAATGCACTGTGAATGAATTAACATTAACAATGAACGACTTTATTTTCATTAACATTAACAAAGATTAATAAATACTGTAATAAATGTATTGTTCATTCATGTTAGTTAATACACTAAAATTAATTGAACCTTATTGTAAAGTGTTACCCATATTTATTTTTGTTTTAATCAAACTCTTCGTTTTAATCAATTTCGAATAAAACAAGACTTTTGTATTTTATTTCTATGCAATTTTGCTTCTCAAGTAAATGTATTTTGATCTAAGAATCTTTAGACATTTGCACTGGAAAACAAGACAAAATGCTGAGGAAGACCATTGCTTTTTTTTTTGCAGTGTGATCAGAAGGTACAGAAAAAGTTATTTTCGTATTCTAGAGGATGGGAACAAGCCATTGATTAGCTTTTATGTTTTTCTTCTAGTAAAATGAATTAAAAAGTAATGGAGATCTTTTGGAAGTTGTATTTTCAAACTTTGAAGCCTTGCTAATACAAGACATTTACATTTAGAGACCATATTGACTAAATTTTCTTTACTTGGTCTGAAAAACTCTTAAATTTGCCTTCATAAAACCTGCAGAAACCTTGGGATAAACAGTACTAGTTATGTGTAAAGCATGCCTGATATGAGGCCACTGAGTCTGATATACTGCCCAACTGTTGTAGTGTTTATTTCACTCTTTCCCTCGTGGCTTCTTTGACCTGTTGGTCAACCGCAGTCAGAGCTGATAACTAAGTGCTGTGATTTTAAATGTCCATACCTGGAGGCACGACATACACCTTGATGTCAAATAAAAAATCAGCAAACAATGTGGAACCAATTAAATAAGAAACTAATGTTTAAAAAAACTT
>NW_015654050.1:634695-638792 GCF_001515625.1 Sinocyclocheilus rhinocerous
TGCAGTGTTTCTTTCGCTGTTTCCCTCGTGGCTTCTTTGACCTGTTGGTCAACCGCAGTCAGAGCTGATAACTAAGTGCTGTGATTTTAAATGTCCATGTGGGTCAGTGCAGATAGACACTAGGGTTGTGACGGTGATGAAATTTTCCCACCGGTTAATCGACGTGTGTTGCTTAACACCATTGTTTGTATCAGTGAAAAGCTGTTTTAAAAATTGTAGTTTGTTGAAGCTATTTAGGTGGGGAAAGACAATTTTTAAATATACTATAAGATATACCTGATCAGATGATATGCATGTGTGTTTGGCAAACAGAGCATTTTTTTTCTAACTACAGGGATTTCAATCAAGTTGCTGAATATATATTTTAAAATGGATAATTTAAAAGAATTATCTGACTTTCGAGCAGGCCTGGAAGATGTGGACCAAAAATCATCTCTCTGTATTTTTAGGCTCAAAGGCGGTACACATCATCATATATCGCTGTATTTTCTTGGAAGCAGATTGAATGTTTAATTTTCTTTTCATAAGACACACCACGGGCAAATGAAGCTGCAGCTTGCTTTGTTTCAGAGCAAAAGTCTGTTTTAACTGTTTAATCTGTTTATTATTTCTTCAGTTAATGGATTGGTCAGATAACTTGAATTGAAAGCTACGAAAAAAACAAATATAGTGAATATAGTGTCTATCTGTGTCTATGCTATACAATATGTGCTAAATGTTAACTGCTAAGAGGTAGGAGGAACACAGTTAAACTCATCTGAACATAGTAATTATTATATTACATTTCATATAAAGCATGCCTCATGTTCATGATAACTTGGATCATCTTTGTTTCCTGCAGCAGCTCAGTCTGTGTTCTCCGCTTTGTTTTATCAGATATGTTTACAATATCAGAGTATATTGATATAAACAGTATTGCCTCATTATATATCTCATTTAAATATACTTACCTTTTCTTTTTTTAATTGACTTTTCTTCCTTATTGTGACGTATATCTGAGTTAAGCGGCTTCTCAAACTAAAAATATATATTTTTGTCTATTGGTAATTGATTGAATCATTGAATCTTTGTCAATTGCTAATTGTAGTGATCAGTGAACACATCATCAGAGAAGAGAAAAGATACTGCAAGAAGGAGAATATGTTAATGTTTTTATTAAAGATTGTGAGGGCACAAGAATAAAAAAAGTAATGATTTGCATGTATAAATCATTTATAATAAACACTGAAATATTCCATAAAACAATAAGAATTGTCCATTTTGATTTCATGGTGACTTTAAAATATGGTAAATTTGGTAAAAATGATCCAAAAAACATCTTTTGTTTCAGTTGTTTACAATGACTTGTCATCGACTCTGAATATAGCAAAGCATAACCTGTAGTCGTCTTTGAGACATAATAAGTAGAAATATGGCTATGATGAATGGGTGGAAATATTATATATAGGCCTAGCCATTCTGTTCCAGCCCTGTTTGTAATTGGTTCATGTAGAAATGCCATTGTTTCAAAAGAAATCCAGATGACATTTAACCTAGATCCTCTCCAGTCATCCACCCTACATGTCTTAGGTTTGCCTCTTCTGCCTAAAAAAAACGTTGTTGAATGACGTGCAGGTTTGACAAAACTGAATGGTTGTTGTGTAATGCTTTTGGCAGACGTGTTTTGGAAGGGTGGTGATACTGGGAAACCACTGACTACTGACTAGTGATGATTAGGCATGTTTGGAATCTGTGCAGATTCATGTGAGTGGCCAATAGAAAGAAAAAGAAAAGGTGGAATTTTCTGTATAATGTGGAAATTCACAGAATTTGGCAAATTTTGGATTAATAAAAAATCAAAAGTAGGGCTGCACTTAATCATGATATGGACTAGTGTCTGTTAATATTAAAGCACAAAAAGACTGCTGTTAAAATATGAAGTCTGCCTGTTGTGTGTCTGTGTGTAAAAGAGCGGCACAGTTTTGTCTGAGTTTCATACTCGCAGTATGAGGACATGAACAAGTGAATTTCATCTCCAGAGCTGTTCTGAGTAGGGATGCACCGATGTATCGGCCGATATTTCCTCAATTTACAACCATCGGCATATCGCCTATATAAGGAAAGAGGCCGATGTAACAAACCGATTGTTTATTAATTAACTGCGTGAAGGCACTGAGCTGTATAATGTCTGTTGCATAATCCTAGTGCTCCTGTCTGCACTTTAATGCTAATCAAATAACAAAAGACAAAAGATTGCACACTATTCTTGACTAAATAACTTTTGTAACTTTCATAAGTGTAGTGGACCTCATCTGAATGATGACCAAAACTTTACTGATGTTTTATTAAGTTTATTGCGTCCTTTTTCACTCCAAAAAAATCACCATAAGAGCTAAACAAAACAGCAGGAGAAGTGCACATTAAACTCTCTCTCTCTCAGTTGCACCAAAAAATCCTATCGGTGCATCCCTAGTTCTGAGTCATTTCACAAGTGTTTTATAACTTAATTGGATAAAAACTATTGTTAGATACACACAGAAACTCACGTTTTCACAACCACCCGAAAAAATAAAAGTTTGATTTAGGAATTATTCATCCATGTTTAATTTAAAGGGGTCATATGATGCGATTAAAATTTTTCCTAACAATAATGTACAGTATGTGGAAAATAATGTGTTTTTTGTACCTTAATCCGCATAAACACATTTCATTACACCAAATACACAAAATAAAGTTATTTTTAGCAACATCATATGACCCCTTAATTTAAATGGTAAACCTCTGTTGTGCAGCACTTTATTTGCCAAAATATGAGATGAATTGTCCAAATTTCATTTGGTTGCATTTTTTATTAAATTGTTAAGGTTTTATGGATTCATTTGATTACCAACATTTTTGATAATAAATTTGCATGAAATCATTAAACAGAATCCAGAAAAATTTTAACTGATAACACAACATTTTTGAAAACAATAAAATACATTTCTTTGGGCACTATTATTGTTAAAATATTTGTTTATTAAATTGTGAAATTTTTATAAATTCAATTTGATTAGACATTCTCTTTTATTATAAAAATGTTATTCAACCATTAAAACAGAACAGAAAACACAGAATTTGAGAGAAAATAAAACCGATATTAAACTGTTAAAAAACAGTTATTAAACTGTATTTCATAGAGCCCTATGTTTGTGATGCAATTATGAAGTACTTTTTTGGAAAGATTCAGACATGCCTGACTGCTTTGTTTACCCCTGGTCTTGCATGTCACAGGTTGCAAGCACCATGTTTCAGGACTATAAATAGAGCCAGCAGGCCTGCATGGTCTGGAGGGTACTGGTACACACACGGGGTCTCTAGTTACCCAGTCGCTCCGCCCAGCGCTGCGCAATGCAGTGGGGAACAACAAATAACTTGCTCAAATCACAACTTGCAGAATCACATGCACAGCTGCAGAGGCGCATTAGGAATAGAGATCAGCATTCTAGGTAATGGGCAGCAAACTGCCTAAACACCGATGCCATACAGGCATATGAGCAATTAGTTCACACATACGGGAGGTTCGAACCCTCTGAGGCTGTGTGTTTAGCAGGCAATGGGCCCTGCGCACACACCTCACCCCATTCGTACCATGGCAACAGGTTTGGAATGTGCCATGTGAACATACATCACACCAAAGGCCAGACGCCTCCTGACAACACAAACTCTTTCTCGTCTCTTTAGATCATTGCACACAAACACCACCCCAGCCCTAGAGTCACTCTGTTTGTTCAAAACATCCATATTACAAATTGCAAAAATTACCTAGAAGGCTTCTAAATGGGCATAGAATGTTTGCACAGCAAAAATATTAATATCTCCATCGATGCCAGTAAACTTAATCCTGCGTTGAAATGCGACTAGGACATAACAAGTGTCCAGTTACATACTCACATACTGTTTATTTCCAGAATCAAAGGCACTGTTACGCTAGACTAAATGGGATTCTTGACCTTTAAGAACAGTACACAAGTATGAAGACATGAATGCTTGCAGGGCTCAATAATAAGATGTGTTCAGATTGTTACTGGTCTCAACTATATTATATTATATTATATTATATTATATTATATATTGTC
>NW_015654050.1:639079-643546 GCF_001515625.1 Sinocyclocheilus rhinocerous
TCAGTACACAAGTATGAAGACATGAATGCTTGCAGGGCTCAATAATAAGATGTGTTCAGATTGTTACTGGTCTCAACTATATTATATTATATTATATTATATTATATTATATATTGTCACAATTTTTTACATTTACATTACCTTTGCCGTTATCTAACACATCTAATATTTTATAAGGATGCTCCGATCCGCCTTTTTTGCCTCCGATTCCGATACCTAGGGTTTGGTATTGGCCGATACCGATACCAATCCGATACCAGTGAAGTTTTTTTCCCTCATTTAAATAAATGTAGAATTTATATATCTCTGTGTGTGGAACTGGTAATCATTCTTTCACAATCTACTAGATACAGACTACTTCATTATAAAGAAACATAAAATAAACAAAATTTGGATCGGCCCTCTCTGGTATACCCGATCCGAGAAAAATGGCACTATCGGAGCCGATACCCGATATGAATATCGGATCGGCGCATCCCTAATATTTTAACACTTAAATGTATCCTTTCACAAATCTCAAAAAGAATGTACATTTTCATACTGTATATTATAAGGTTGTGATGCTTAAATTTATTTGTAGAATTTAAAATGATTGCTCTTAGTTGATTGTTTTATTTGATTTATTTAGACACAAAGTATAGAATTGTTATATTATATTATATTATATATTATAAAAGTATAGTGTCCTATGCACACCAAGGCTGTATTTAATGGATCAAAAACACAGTAAACAGTAATATTGGTAATATTGTGGTCCTGAGTTTAGTTGATAATATTGGTTAAAAAAATTTGGTTAAATAATTTTCAGAAGCCATTACTCCAGTCTTCAGTGTCATATGATCCTTGAGAAATTATCCTTCAAATATGCATGATCCTTCATAAATGCTGATTTGGTGCTCAAGAAACATTTATTATTATTATCAATGTTAAAAACAGTTGTGCTATTTTTTTGGGAACCATGATACTTTTTTTTCAGGATTCCTTGATGAATAGAAAGTTCAAGAAAAACATTTATTGGAAATAGAAATCTTTCGTAATATTATAAACTGTCACTTTTGATCAATTGCATTCTGGATGTATACAAATATTAATAAAATATTAATATTATATTTATAAAATTAATTCTTAATAAAAAAATCTTAATGAACCCAAATTAACACTTAAAAAATTAAAACCTTTTAAATGTCACCGTGGTATAATCGTAATATGGAGATGTGTTAGTAAGTTAAACTTCAACAACCACCACTTCCCTGCCATTTGCATGGGTTATATTTTCACACAGTTTCCCGAGGAGGCTTTTTAAATTTAATTCAGCAGGGATAAGTGTACATGACAACATGAATGCGACATTTCAGATGTCAATAGCTACCTTTTTCTGTCATCATTTAATAAACATTGACAAATATAGATCACAAGAGAGTTACATGATAATGTGTACTGTAAATATATGCAAATTAATATTTTGTGGGTTGTAATTAGCATATTTTCCTACTTAGAACAGACTTGAAATATTCTGATAAGAAGAGATTTTCCTGTCTTATGATCTTATACAGTGGTCTTTATATTTTTTGTAAATGCATTTATGTGATCAGAATGTTAAAATAAGCCCCAGTTCGACTTCCGTGGTCTCTATTTCTGTCTCTCTCTCTCTCTCTCTCTCTCTCTCTTTTCCGAGGTCCTCATAGTGCAGGTGGTGGTTTCCTCCACCAGAGAACAGAATAAGTAATTTGTTCCTGTTGCCTCTCTTCTGCTTTCCCAGCGCTGCCTCTCCTCTCATGCCGCGTCTTGTTTCTCCTAAACACAGCAGCTGTCAGACTCCGTCAACAGAAATGCACAGATCTTTCATGAATCAATCACTCCACTAGAGCTGTTTAATGTTTCTGTTGCAGAGAATCTGTTGTAATGAGATAACTCTCATAACAACTCAAACCTTAACATCCTTAATGAGTTTTGTCATTATGACTTATTTACACCTCATTTCCACTGCAAACAAGCATTTATCTGTCACTTTTCAAGGATTGGATGCCAAATAAGACCTTAATATATATATATATATATCGAACACAACTATTAAAAATGAAAATGAAAAATGAAGAAACTATTTCCAAATGAAGATGTCCGAATTGTTCTTATTTTGTTGAAATATCATTTTTTTTTTCCATTTAGTACTGCCCTTTGGAAGCAACAGAAGATACTTGCATGTTTCCCGGAAGACGAATTAAGTACAATTTACCTTGATCTTCAAATGCAAAATGTTTTCACCCCCCGGCTCTTAACAGTGTACAAGTAACAAATTGAGTTGTCTTTCGCATTTCCTTTTGCTTGAATGGTTTTAAAATTGCTTGAATGCTGAACATCGGGGAGTCAGTGTCAAGCCCTGAATAAACACGCAAGGATATGGGATGCAAAAAAATTTTTTTTACATAAAAATATTATTTAAAAAAAGCTAGTAGCTAGTAAGTAACAGCTGAAGATGGCTTTAAGCTAAAAAATAAAATGTTCATTTTAATTGCATTTAGTGTACCATTCATTTTACATGGTATTTACTAGATGATTTGAAAATAAGCCCGGCTTATATATTATGTCCCTAAACAAGTAGCCTAAATGGAAGGAAAGAAATGCTGTGCAGATGGGCAGAAGATGAACAAAACTTCACATTTACCTTTGTTCTGCAAAATTTTGCAAACAAAGTCCATGCATTTCAATAAGATTCCGTGCAATTGGGAGTTTTGCATTCGAGCAAACGTTTTAAGTTGGCTATGCGAATTTGCCAAGCTGACCAAAAGAAAGTTGCTTGGTTTGAAAGTGACTTAGTTGTGAGCGGTGCTTCATATATATCGCTATACTATCGACAATGGTCCTTTCTTGCCTGAAAATTTAAGTGAATTTTTGCTAATGTAACCGTACCTGGGCCTGCGGTTGGTGTAGTTTTGCTACAGATGAGAGAGAGTGTGATTACTGGACTGAAATGTACAGTAGACAATACATACTGACCAAACATAAATGCAGAAAAATACAAAAAGTATAGAACTAGTTGTAATAGAGTTCATTTAGCACAGATTTGCGATATTTGAGACGCATTACTTGCTGAGCAGTCTAATAGTTGTGAAGAGGCTGTTCTTGAAATATGAAATTGATCTGCAACATCGGCCTATGTAAAGCAAGAGTGGCATGTTTGTAAAGTTGACTTTATAACCAAGATTCGTCTTTGTGCTTGGTCAGATGGTTTAAGTTCCGGCGTGAATGTGCTTTGTCATCATTCATAGTACACAATGAAGTCTAGTCAAAACCTGAAGCTCCTCAGAATCAATGAAACATCTCTGTCACAGTCTCTCCTCTCAGTTTGAGCTCAGCTTAGTGTTAAAGCTGCTTCATAATGGCTCTTTAATAAGTAAATAGAAACAGCTGAAGTTCAGTCAGGTCAAAAGAAGCTTAATTTAACCCTTGAACTCAGACCCTGCCCACAAGGAGGCATTCACTCCTAATCTCAGGTCTAAAACGGATCTCGCTTTTCCCTCTCTGACTTTGAAAATCACTGATTTCCGGACTTTGGGAATGGCATAGACATCTGACGTTCCCCTGAGGAACAGAAAAAGTGAAGGTGACTTTCACTGTGTGGTTGCGCTCAGTCTTTCCAGACGTGACCGCACATTCACTCATTCCACTCACTCAAGGGCAAACATATGTCTTGTATACTAATATTCCCCTGGCAGAAGTGTTTCCTGTACACAGAGTCCTCAGTAACGCAGTAATCTACTGCAGCGTGTGCGCTGATAATCACAAAACAACCTGGCCTTTAAAGTTGCGATATAACTGCAGCAAAGCTAAACATAAATAGCCTCAGAAATCAGAATTTAATTTTGCACTCCACCCATCAACAACAAATCTGTGCTGCTAGCCTCTGCGCTAGTTTCTTGGGTAACCGCACTCCAGATTGCAGCATTAATTATGAATGTGAAATGGATGACGTAGATGATACATTAAATTTGGTTTAAAACGAAATATGTGGAAGTCGCACAAGACAGTAAAGGACATCTGTCAGTCTCACACTGTTTTGAAATGAAGATTTAAAAGTCTGATATATATTAGCCAGGCTAATTTATCAGATATTTGTCTGATAGCCCTTCTTTAATGTTTTTGAATGGATTTCAAGTGGGTATTGTATAAAAGAAATTAAATTTCAACAATATTGTGTTAATTTGGAAAAAAGAAATTTAAAAAAATGGTTAAATTGTGTTATTTAGGCCTTTATTGACCAACATCCATCCTGTTCCTTAGGTGTCAGTCCTGTATTGGTGAACACATAACATAATGTAGCTGTTGGTTGTCAAGCATTATGCATGACGTGTGTGTGTGTGTGTGTGTGTGTGTGTGTGTGTGAGAGTGAGTGTGTGTGTGTGTGTGTGTGTGTGTGAGAGAGTGTGTGTGTGTGTGTGTGTGTGTGTGTGTGTGTGTGTGTGTGTGTGA
>NW_015654050.1:643604-664342 GCF_001515625.1 Sinocyclocheilus rhinocerous
GTGAGAGTGTGTGTGTGTGTATGTGTGAGAGAGTGTGTGTGTGTGTGTGTGTGTGTGAAAAAAAATATATATGAAAAGTTTTCTATTTCAAATAAATGTTGTTCTTTTAAACTTTCTATTCATCAAAAAACCCTGAAAAAAAAATACCATGCTTTCCACAAAAATATTAAACGGCACAACTATTTGATAATAATCAGAAATGTTTCTTGGGCACCAAATCAGCATATTAGAATGATTTCTGAAGGATCATGTGACACTGAAGACTGGAGTAATGATGCTGAAAATTCAGCTTTGCATCACAGGAATAAATTACATTTACATTCTGATCATTATTTAAATAGAAATAGTTATTTTAAATTGTAATAATGTTTGGCAATATTACTATATTTTTTTACTATATTTTTGATCAGAAATAACGAATGTAGCCTTGCTGAACTTAAGAGACCCTGGCCCCAAACTGATGTAAAAGCTTTAAAGGGGTCCTATTATGCTTTTTCACTTTTTCAACTTTAGTTAGTCTGTAATGTTGCTGTTTGAGCATAAAAAAGGTCTGCAAAGTTACAAAGCTCAAAGTCCAGTTCACACTGGCCCAGCTAACCAATCACAGCACACACTGGCCCAGCTAACCAATCACAGCACACACTGGCCCAGCTAACCAGTCACAGCACACACTGGCCCAGCTAACCAGTCACAGCACACACTGGCCCAGCTAACCAGTCACAGCACACACTGGCCCAGCTAACCAATCACAGCACACACTGGCCCAGCTAACCAATCACAGCACACACTGGCCCAGCTAACCAATCACAGCACACACTGGCCCAGCTAACCAATCACAGCACACACTGGCCCAGCTAACCAATCACAGCACACACTGGCCCAGCTAACCAATCACAGCACACACTGGCCCAGCTAACCAATCACAACACACACTGGCCCAGCTAACCAATCACAACACACACTGGCCCAGCTAACCAATCACAGCACACACTGGCCCAGCTAACCAATCACAGCACACACTGGCCCAGCTAACCAATCACAGCACATTTCGTATTTCAGAAGGCAGGCCTTCATTTGATACAGGAACTATTCGAGCCGTTCATGCCAGACTGAGGAGAGAGGTGTTGTAATAATGTAAAATATGTGACAAATTATGTGTTTTTCGAACAACCTAGTATGAGAGCCTGTTCTAGTACACCCCCAAAACAAAATCAAGACTTTGTAAAAGAGCATAATAGGACCCCTTTAAGAGCCTGTAATACATGAAAAATTAGTAACCACAAATCTTCATATTGTGACACATCTCTGTCTTTCTGTCTCTTATAGAGGAGTAATGATGAGAACGGAAACTGTTCTGGGAACAGTATGGAGTTCCCCACCACTAATCTGTATGAGCTGGAGAGCAGAGTGTTCACTGATCACTGGTCCATCCCGTACAAGAGAGAGGAATCTCTCGGCAAGTGCCTCATCGCCTCCACCTGCCTGGCCAGACTGGGTGAGTTCTTCTGGCTTTTTTTATGTACATGTCTGGATATTTGTGTTCTGTAGAAAAAAATGTCACATCTGAAATCTCTTTTCCTCACTGTAGGCCTGGCTGATGCAGATGAGAACTGTAAGAGATTTGTTGACCGTTGCATGCCTGAAGCCTTCAAAAAGGTGTGTGTGTGTGTGTGTTTGAATAAGCAGACATGTAAACACAAAAGCTCTCAGGAGTTTGTAATAAGTTGTTAGAAATGGTGAGATGTGGTAAGATTAAAAATGAAGGTGTTAAATGGTGTTGTAGTTGCTGACGTCCAGTGCGGTGCACAAGTGGGGAACCGAGATTCATGAGGGCATCTACAACATGCTAATGCTGCTGGTGGATCTGGTCGCGGAGAGAGTCAAACAGGATCCGATACCCATCGGCCTCATGGGAGTTCTCACTATGGTACACACACCCTTTTGCTATTACATACTAGTTACTGTGGTTAGCTTCTACAAAACATCTGACTAAGACTGGATGATGCAACAAAAAATATATATCTTTTTGGCAATATTCCTTATGTGTTTTCCCTTCGATCTTTATAATATTAACATTTATATATTTTTTTTTATCAGAAATTAACATTTTTAGCAAATGAACATTTTAACCAAACAGTTATTGTAGCCAAGTAGATTCATAAACTTTAATGTAAGAAGTAAAATACACCAAGGAAGGAAGTATAGGAAAATAGGAATTAAAAAAAGTATAGAAAATGTTGTAAAAGTGTATCTAAAATAGTTCTAGATAAATATTCTAGTAATATTTTAGTAAAAATAAGTTTGTCACAAAATTTTCACCAAATAATTATATTTAATGGATTTCTTGTTAAATTAAATATATTAATCAATTTATATGAAGCAAGTAATTATTTATTTATTTCATATAATTAATATCACTTGTGTTGTATGCATAAATGTTATTTTTAATGCAATACATAATACATAAATGTTAAATGTATACTATGCAATATTTACATATATATACACGAGTGTGTGTGTGTGTTTCTTTCTTCTGAATATTGGTAACACAGAAGAAGATTCTGAAGAATGTTGGGGAATAGACAGTTGTCAGTAGCCATTGACTTCCATAGTATGGAAAAAATAATAACAGCTGACCAGAAATTGTTTTGTTACCAGCATTCTTCAAAATATCTTCTTTTGTGTTCAACAGAAGGAAGAAACTCAACTTGGGTTATCTATCAATCTTATGAGAGTTGCGTAATTTCATATTACGAACAAATTCACTGCAAATATATTGTGAACATGGACCTATGTCAGACCATCCTGGGCTTAACTTGTTTCCCTGTACTTTTGTATTGACAGGCTTTTAACCCTGATAATGAGTATCACTTTAAGAATCGGATGAAGGCCTGTCAGAGGAACTGGGCAGAAGTGTTTGGAGAGGACAGCATGTTCGCTGTTTCTCCCAGCTCCAGCTACCAGAAGGTACTGCAAATGTACATGTGTGGGTGCGTACGTGTGCTTTTGGCTTGACAGTTGACTTGACAGTCCTTGCTAAAGGACAGAAAAAACTGGTTTTGAAGATTCCAACACACGTTTTCAGCAAAATAGTGGAATTTTCTTTTCTCTTTTTCCTCTAGAAGGCCCTTTTCAAAAGTGTCCATGTTTGATGGGAAGATAGTGAATGAAAGAGTCAGGAAGTTTATGATTAAGAAATTGTACTTTTTGATGGCAAAAACTATGTCTGTTCGTGTATTTTTGCAACTAAGAAACTTGTTAACTGCACAGCAATAAGGAGTCATTTATGTTTAAGTAATTGAGTTTTACACCATGAAGTATAGTATATTCTCTTAAGATAAAATGATATAACTTGCAAAGAAACTACGTTGTTTTGCTACGTTATGTTCGTTTTACTACGTTATGTTTTGTGTTCTGATTGGACCAGGAACCTCACGGCTGGCTGGTGGACTTGGTGAATCGGGTAAGAACTTAAGAAACACACACTGATAGAAGGAGTTATATTATAATATATTACCTGACATTAGACAGATCTATGTGGTGTTCGATGACTCTGAATATGTCTCTGGCTTATATTTGCAGTTTGGAGAGATGGGAGGCTTCACAGCAATTCAGTGCAAGCTCAACCAGGACGAGATGGAGATTGGGGTAAGACTGTGAACTCTGGATGTCTTTAAATGTTAGTGATGTAAAGTGAAATCGTTATTTATTGCATATGTCCAAGGCCAATAAAAATATGACAATTATTGTTGATATTATAATAATTATAATTATTGGCTTATCTGTGTCAGCCCAAATTTTGGTGCATCCCTTGTGAAGTGAATGCGACATAATTATATTTAGTTGAGAATCAAGCAACCGAAATTACTGAGCTAAAACGTTGTTTCCTGTAATTGTGATTTCTGTGTAAACGCATGCGGCTTCTTTCCTCAAAGCTTGTTTAGTGTAGATGTAAATGTAAACTCTGCCAATGTTCTGTTATTTCCTCAAATTATTTCTTAGCATTTCTACTGAAATGGACTAAAACGAAATTGTGATGTAAAGAAAATGGAAACTTTGAAAAAAAGGGTTTCAAATTAAAACAAATTTGAAAACGCTAAATAATAACCTTGTACCACACCTTAAATATAAAAGAGCTGTTGGTTGCACACTCGGTACAGGCTGCAACTTTAGATGTCCCAGATATAAGCAGGACTGGCTATCTTTGGGTTGAGAGACCTGTTAGCATCTTAATGGAATTGCAAAGAAATGAATGGATAATTCATGGATAATCCATCAAAGTATGGGTGTCTGGATGAAAAGAGGCAGAATGACTGAGATGAAGAGAGAGAGAGCGAGCTGAACGAGAGCAGATTCTATTATAGCATGTGTGCTAAAGAGCTCAGGATGTTTATCACCATCACGGAGAGCATCCTACTCACAGCAGACAGTGAGAAAGAGACGAGAGCAGGGGGATGAGAGAACATGAGATGCCACATTCATATGGCTGGAAAAAAAGAGCATTCAGGACAGTTATTAAGATATTCTTTTAAACGCTATTTCTCATCAAGCCCTCTGAGGTGGTACGCTTGTCTGAAAAATATAAAAAATTGAGTTTAGTGGGATAATGGCAAAAAATTCTACCACACAGCTCTCAAACACCAACTAATGTTTTATAGGGACAGACAGATAGACGGGATGGAACACAAGTTGATTGTGAGTCAATAGCTTGTTTGCAATCACGTGATTCTGATGACGCGCGAAATTCAGATGGAGGGCAGGAAGTGAAAAGCAGAATGGATGAGATGGAGGAAAGTCCGTACTGTACTGGTTTAGACACTATTACAAGAGAAAGGTATAAACAGAAAATCACAACACATGTTGGACGTGATCCTTATGTTATGAAAAGGAGCGATTTTTCAACTAAATTGAAATACTTCAATTTCCAGGCTAAGCAATTGCTTACCTGAACTAACCCTGATTGCAAACAAGCTATTTCGAAAGTGAATACCGCATTTATATGAGTACATGCTGCATGTACAGGGTATGTGGCCGCTGGTCCTGTTAGCAGCATGTAAAACAAAACTTTTATTCAAATTCTGAATTGATTATAGCCTAGAAAGCGAGCAAATAGCGCTTCCATATAATCACTAAAAAGCTGTCACTCACTTCAATTTATCGCAATCTCACAATGTTCCGTTATAATCAATGAAGCTCTCTAAACTGCACTTATAATATCTTATTTACATCGTGTCTACGTGTGGAGTTTAGCATTGAGTGAATTCTGACTGTCTCATGCTGAATGCGTGAGAGTTGGCAACCCTCTATCTATTTATATATTTCTTTATTAATATCTTAACATATTATTATATCTTATATTAACCATTTGCACACACAAGCATTATCCCACTCGGCTCCTCCCGACCGCAGACTCAGCCACATTTTCCTGCATTTTTCAGTCAATTTCTTGCCTTTTCCCTCCTTATGAACAACAAATTTTCGTACACGATACAAGCTCCTTGTGGTTTGGCCGATTTGAGCATCCATAAACAATGCAAAACATAGGCATTTTGAGTTTCTGCTAGCGATTCCTATATAGAAAAATCACTTCTTGCCCTCCAGCTGCATTTCGCGCCATGCGTCATGTGCAAACAACCTATTAGATAAACACATTTATCTAGATTATTTAGATCTTTTTTTTTTTTTATAATATCTTATTTACATCGTGTCTACGTGTGGAGTTTAGCATTGAGTGAATTCTGACTGTCTCATGCTGAATGCGTGAGAGTTGGCAGCCCTGTATCTATTTATATATTTCCATCCATAAACAATGCAAAACATAGGCATTTTGAGTTTCTGCTAGCGATTCCTATATAGAAAAATCACTTCCTGCCCTCCAGCTGCATTTCGCGCCATGCGTCATGTGCAAACAACCTATTAGATAAACACATTTATCTAGATTATTTAGATCTTTTTTTTTTTCATCTGGATAAACTAGTAAAAATCTTTTTTTTTCTTTCTTTTTTTATTTAGATAAACTAGATGTGCTAGAACATCTAAAAACAAATTCCGTTTTTTTTTTTTGGTTAAACATATTTGTCTGTTACGTCATGTTTTTGTTTGGTTTGGGTTTTGTGTTTTGGCTTTGTGGTTTGGTTTTTGTTTTGTATTTTGTTTTTTGTTTGCTTTACTTCGATTTTTTGTTTTGGTTTAAAGTAGGGGTGTTGCGATAACCGCAATAAAACCGCAATAATATTGACGAGTCAGAGGAACACAAGAACCGCAGCAACCGCATTATTTTTTCGTAAGGTTACACCAGTGGTTCTCAACCTTTTTTTCCACCGGGCCGCACTATGGTCCAAGTGCAAGTCTCGCGGGCCGCACGCATATCATTTACATATTACGTCAGCAATACAAACCAACCTGATTTAATATTATAGCCTAAATATTATGATATTTAATCGATTACATTCATTGAAATAAATAAATAATTCTACTCCCCATAAATAACACCCAATTTTGTGAAATTCGGCTCGAAAGGAGTAACAGCACAATCATAGGCGGAGTTTCACTTTTATGCGTGGGGGGGCACCCACTGGCAGACGAGCCACGAGCACTTTTTTATATGTTCTACATTTCAAGTTTTTATGTAACACATATTCTACATTAAACAATTCATTTAGAACGATCAATAACTGCTGTACAAAGAGTAAAAGAAAGAAAGAAAAAAAAAAACATATCTAATGCAGAAAAGCCGCCTCTTTTTCCGAATTGCGCAGATGACCACAATCTTTCTTTCATCTCTTCTGATAAATTTTCAGTCAAATCGTTTTCTGTGTGCCAGATCAGAGCTAGAGCCCTGCATTTCAGCCCCTCGGGCGTTACACCCTTCTGGTTTTGCACTGTGCATGTGTACTGAATATTAAATAAGTTAGCAATGATAACACAATGTGTACCATGCTGATTTGTACAGAGGCACCGTAGATTTGCACTTAACAAGCCTAAACAGACAATGAATGAGAGAGAGATCGACTGAGTGCATGCAATTACCTGCGTCTGTCCTTCAGGCTGAGTCATATATATCTGTGAATATAGGTCGTCATGTCCAAGTAAAGCGAAATCTTAGCATTGACGCATTGCTGGTCAGCTGAGCCTTCTAAAGTGGCGCTCAAAGTTCAAATGATTTCAACAGCGTGTTTAATTACAACTCTCTTTGAATGAATCAGCATTTTTGAATGTGTAGTTGAATGAACGGTTTAAAGACAGTCCCTTGCCGCCAAAGATCAGAACTTACATATGTGCTGTATATATGCTGTATGTATAGTGCTGTAAAACGATTAATCGCGATTAATCACATCCAAAATAAAAGTTTTTTGTTTACATAATATATGTTTACATAATAAATGTGTATATTTATTATGTATATATAAATACACAAACATACATGTATATATATATTAAAAATATTTACGTGTGTATATATACAGTGTATATATATATATATATATATATATATATATGTGTGACATTACACAGTTTACACAAACCTTTTCAGTTTCCTTCTAATTCAGAATAATCCCACACCTTCTCGTCTTTCGCATGGTCATTTTTGAACTCGCTGCAACTGACACGAAGAAAACGCATGTGGGGTCTGAGGTAAAAATGTAGTTTTCGCCCAGATAAACTTTTTAAAATAATGTATTATTTTTCAAACGTTTTATTTTAACTTGTTATTTAAAATGTTTTAAATGCAATGTTAAGATGGTAATTTGAATGATAAAATCATGGTTTTGTTTTTTTTTTTGTCGTGTAATCGACTATTGTTTTCAGTGTCGACTAGTAGGAGCTGTACCGTTTAGTCGACTAGACCCGCACATCCCTAATATATATATATGTATATGTATGTATGTATGCATGTATGTATATGGTGATAATACTGCATATTGCGCAGTTGAGCCACTCAAATTTACCGCAAGGGGAAATTCCTTCACCGCGACAGCCCTCGTTTAAAGTTTACTACCATCAGTGTTGATGTTTTTGTTTGTTTGTTTGTTTGTAAAAAAAAACCTCAGAAATGTTCCTAATCTCATCTGATAGATACTGTATTTAAAAAAAAAAAAAAAAAATTTTTATAGAGTAGGCACTAAAGGCTCCCTGGGGTAAAAGGCGCCTTTAATATTATTTTCATCTAAACCACTGAGTGTTTGACGGCTTCATTATTTTTAACAGACGATGTGTCTGCTCCCCCTTTAGTGCGAGCGTGTAAATGCTCCCTCTTGTCTCGGAGCTGTGAAGTCGCCTTGTTTTTGGTTCCGCCCGCTTGTCTTTTGAAAGTGGGCATTAGCATGATCTGGGTGCCAGGGCTGAGAGATGGAGCTGGCGACAGGGAAAAGATGCTTTGATTTAGGATTTGCATATTAATGGCCTTAACACAGGAACAGGAAGTTGGAGGCGAGTGTAAGGATAGGAATTCTTTTCAGGGACACATACAACCTGCTGTGGCCACGTAAAGGAAGGATGTTTTAATCTCAAACATAAAGGGATGCCCTTCTACAGTAACCATTTAATTTGTAGTGAGGGAAAGAGTCAATTAAAGCGAGAAAACAAGAGATGGATGCCGTCTCCTCTCCTCCACTGACTGGACTGATTCATTCACTCTCTCCAATGGATGAGAAGTCATTTGATGCTGAACAGAGGAGTGATTCATCTGTGCTGGCATATATCTCTAAAGAGATGTATGCCAGCTGAGAGATGTTGTGTGAATGTTGTATAAAATCCCTGATTTTGTAGTTATGGTTTACTGTTTAATCAGGTTCCTCTATTTGGCCATTAAAGAAATGTTTACCTAAAAATGAAAATTCTGTCATCATTTGCTCATGCATTGACCCTCATGTCATTCCAAACCTGTATGCTGAAAATGTAAAGAATCTTCTCATTGCACTTTGTCATACAGCAGCACTTGATCCACAGAAATTGTTTTTATGCCACTGCCGGAAGTTAGTCATACAGGTTTGAAACTATTTGCTGGTGAGTAATCATGACAGAATTTTCATTTCTTGTCAAGCTGTTCCTTTAAGAGTTTGCTTACCCTTTGTTGCTGTGTCATGTCTCCAGCTTAGACAAACATTTTGCTTTTAGCAGGGAAAAATGATGTATTTTTTTGATTACTGATTTGTTTCTGAGGTTACATTCATAGTAGAATGTACATGTGTATATGTGTGTTTCCTCAGTGTGTATCAGCTCTGGTTCAGCCGCTCGGCATGTGTGCAGAATACCTCAACTCCAGCCTGGTGCAGGTGAGTGTTTTCACAGCTCATCTGTTCTCACCCTGGAATACTCGATTCTGATTGGTCAGAAGTTCTGGAGTCAAGTCCGTTAATTAGGCTGACAAGTTTATTTCAATAATTTTGAATTTATTCTTATCTAGGTAAACTAGTAAAACATTTTTTTTTTAAATTTAGATAAGTTAGGTGTTCAAGACACCAATTTGTTTAAAAATACCCTCTCAGAAATCTGAGAAAGCCGATAGATTACATTACAGACTGATGGATTACATTATTTTCATATCATAAAATTATTCAAGTTTAAATCAACATTTCATGTCCGTTTATTTACTTATTTGGAAGGTAGCGTGTTAACATCCTCTCAACTCTGGGCTCTTGATCACCCTCTATGGGTTTATCTTGCTCCAATAACCAGCTGACTATACATTATTCCATACTTTCCTATCACGTATAGTAGAACCTTAGATATCTTCTATGTATAGTCAGACTTACCTGGTGTAAATGGCAAAATGATATTGAATCATAAAGAATACATTTAAATCAACATGTTTTTGAACTGTGGTTACAAGAGAAATTTCAAGGACACTCTGCAATGTGACCTTCAGCTTGAAGTGGTTGTTGTATTTTGTAGCCCATGCTGGACCCAGTCATCCATAAGATGATAACATATGTGCAGAACCTGGAGGAGAAAGACCTGAAAGACAAGGTAAGGCAGGTGCATGCATTTCTTCATTCGTTTTAGTTTTATAGTGTGAGAATTTAGTCTGAGAAACCTTTCAAAAAAGATTTTGTCACACAAATTACACACCAGTGTTTTTTTTACCCTCATAAATGAAAGTGCATTTTGTTTCATTCAGGGATTTTTTTTTTCTTCAGAGAGAGACAAAAATTTACATAATCCTCAGAGTGAAAATGATTTGCAAAATTTAAGTGTTGTTTATTTGCATTGGTATGTTGAAGTACAGTCCCATGCTTTAAATTATTGAAAAGTCATCCTGTTTAAAATTTCTGTAACGTTTGAGAGACTTTGACTCACCGGTGTACGTCTCTTTCTCTCTAAAGCGTTTGGTGAGTATTCCAGAGCTCTTGTCGGCCATTAAGCTCCTCTGCATGCGTTTCCAGCGGGAGCTGGTGAACATCGTGGATGACCTTCGGCTGGACATCCTTCTCCGAATGCTCAAGACGCCCCACTTCAGTGCCAAAATGAACTCCCTCAAAGAGGTTCAAATTCCTTTCCACATATTAGTGCTCTGGAGCTTAAAGTTCACGCCTGAGGTCTTTCTTCAAGTTGACGGCTTTGTGTTGTGATAGGTCACGAAACTCATTGAGGAAAGCACAGTTTCCAAGACTGTGAAGAACGCCATCGACACAGACCGACTCCTGGACTGGCTGGTAGAAAACTCAGTACTGTCAATAGCTTTGGAAGGTAAGACGGTCCCTAAACATATGAACATTCAGTTTCATATCTAACTCATATTGGATCTGCTAATCGTCTACTTTAATATCGGTTTACCGTACAGGCCATACATGGGAAATAATACAGAAAACAGATTTTTTTCTGAGATAAAATTCAGAGTTATTATCGTTAACTAAAACCATAGAAAATATTTTTGTTACTTGAAATTTAAGAAATGTTAACTTAGGCCTGGGCGATAAAACGGTATCGATATTTATCGACGGTACACCTTCGATATCGATAGAAAAAATGTTCGATATAGCGCACGATATAGGCACGTACTATGAGTGACGCAGACAGCACACACAAACATGAACACATGCTGAAATGAGTGCTGTGCCTGTCGAATATTAGTCGAATTTAAAATAAACATTTGCATTTGAATGTTAGGAGTGCGTCAGGGAGCGTCATCTGAGGAGATTGTGAATACAGAATGAATATTAGTCGAATTTAAAATAAACATTTGCATTTGAATGTTAGGTGTGCATCAGGGTATGTCATCAGTGGCGCGCGAGATGCGGTGATGTATGTGACGTTGTTGCATTTTAATGTTTTGTTAGTCTAGCCCACGAGACGCGCCGCTGCTGCGTTATTCATTCAAAATATTAGAGAAATATAGAAGCTCAATGCGGAGAAGATCTTGATTAGGTTAAAACCGAAAACAAGCCATTCACACAGAACGCATATTCAGCGCATTTTCTAGACGGACAAATATGACTCCTGCACTCGCGTCTCACAAGAGACGTATAGAAAGCCATGCAAAGTTAAAACAGTTTAAACTTTTGGAAAACACGTCCGGGAGACAATTCGACCTATACAATAAAGACCTATTTAATCTGCATATAAAACATTAGAAATGAGATATTTGTTTAATTTTTATTGTGTTTGATTGTTAAAACTAAAATATTTGTTTTGTCTCAATAAATTGTGTTAATTATAAATACAGTGTTTAAATTTAAACATTTTATTTCTATTGCTTTTTGTTTTAAAAAAGGTTGTATAAAAACGTCAATAAAAATGTCAATAATTATCGATACCGAACGATATGAAACATTATATCGTTGATAACATTTTTAGCTATATCGCCCAGCCCTATGTTAACTATAGATAGATAGATAGATAGATAGATAGACTAGAAACGAAAACTATAATATATCAATGATACTGAAGAACAGATTAAAATGTGGACATAATTTAGCATTAAAACAGTGCAGTTGAGCATTTAAAGCGGGAGACGGTAAGACAACAGTGTGTACTTAGAATCAATGTTAATTTTATGGACAAATAATTTTTTATCATAATTTTCATCAAACATTTTTCACTGACGAAAACGAGATGATAACTAAATAAAAACCAGTTTTGAATGAAAAAAAACAATGACAAATCTATTGGTATTTTCAGACTGGAAACTGAAGGCAGTGCATGTGGACACTCACACTTTCACACTGAGCGAATCATCTATGTGTTAAAGTGTTCAGAAACCAGAATCTCAAACTGTTGCTTTGTGCCTGAAGCCTTTTCACCTCACCCACTCATTTGTGTCATCTCTTTATTCAGTTGTCTTTATTCGACACGCCTCATTATCCTTTCTCTCTTTGTTCTGTTTGCATTTCTCTTGAAACTTTCTCTTTTCCCCCTTCACTTTCTCTTTTGCTCCTCTCTTTCACTTTAATGCCTTTGTTTGGTTTAACTTTCTCTTTGCACTCTTCCTTTTGCTTTCTTTTTGTTTTACTTTCATTTTTTGTGCCTTTGTCTTTCACTTGTGCTCTGTTTCTTTCTCTTATTTTTCTAAATGGCCTTTGTTTTTGGTTTTTTTTGAGAGAAACCATCTGTTTTTTAAACTATAATAAATGTATGATGTTATTTGGTGTATTTAATGTTCATAAGGATTTATTATTATTATTTTTCAATGCTTTTTGGGGAGTCTTTAGTATAAGGTTGCTGAGATTGTAAAGAGTAAAAAAAAAAAATCAAGCTATAATTTCGGTTTATAAAAGTACCAGTTCTAAAGTTGAGAGTAAAAAAGGAAAAATATAATTTTTTTATATGTCTGTAAATGTGATGGTAAGTGATGAAAAACTTTTAAGAGTTTTTTTTACATCAATGGGTTTGTAATGGAGCTAGTCTCTTATTTTAAGAGTATTTTTAATTGCATCCAGTGCTGTATGAAAATAAGTCTTTTTTTAATTAAAAATAAATAAGTAAAATATTTCTCTCTCTCTGTGTGTGTGTGTGTGTGCTGTAGGAAACATTGACCAGGCCCAGTACTGTGACAGAATAAAGGGAATCATTGAGCTGTTGGGCAGTAAGCTCTCATTGGATGAACTCTCCAAAATATGGAAAATACAGGTGAGCTGTGTCTTCAAATCAGTGCTCCCTCAAAGCTGCATGAATTTCTGACATTGTTTCTGAGAAATATACTGCACAGAAAGCTCTCAAATGTCTTGAGACATTTGAATAAGAACTAAATTAATAGAAAGAATTTCAATTGGCGTCCATCCACATGGCCATTGATTTTCAGAATGGAAATGAAGCTGTGAACAATCTTGAGATTAATTCACAAGACAAGGACTGCATCCTATAACAGTACAAGGATTTTGAGTTCAAAGCGGCACTAGCCTGATTTGCAAAAATAATGACAGTTCCCAAAGATTTGGAAGCCCACTGAGGTTGTGCATTATTGTTTTTTTATGTCGTCTTGTCTCAAGATCACTTATTTCTTTTTGTGATCTCAGCTGAGCATATTAAAAGTTATCAAAATAAATCCTTTTTTTTTTTTCACTAAAAATAACAGTAATGCAATAACTGGCATGGTTAGCCTGCCTTATTATTA
The DNA here is from genome assembly GCF_001515625.1 of Sinocyclocheilus rhinocerous. Taxonomy (NCBI): domain Eukaryota; kingdom Metazoa; phylum Chordata; class Actinopteri; order Cypriniformes; family Cyprinidae; genus Sinocyclocheilus; species Sinocyclocheilus rhinocerous. The sequence goes on from NW_015654050.1 coordinate 657,157, forward strand.
TATTATAATAAAATAAGTTTAAATTAAAATTTAAATTAAGTTTCTATAATTTGTTTATACGTGCAACATGTTGACGAAGGATGTTTTGTGTGCAGGCTGGTCAGTCCTCCACTGTGATTGAGAACATCCACACCATCATCGCTGCTGCTGCCGTCAAGTTCAACTTTGACCAGCTCAGCCACCTCTTCGTCCTCATACAGAAGGTCTTGTCCACCATCCATCTCAGACTCTTTCATCTTTATGAGCTGTGTTTCTGACTGTGCCTTGTGTGTTTTCAGAGCTGGGAGGTTGAGAGTGATCGTGTGAGACAGAAGCTTCTGAGTCTGATTGGACGGATCGGCAGGGAGGCTCGCTCTGAGGCGACCACAGGAAAGGTATGTGCCGTCACGAAACTGTATGTGCATTTCTGACTCTCAACTAAAACTGAACTGAAAGTTGGGCTTTGGACCCATTTAGCTGCTAATAGGCTACAGTGCTGAAATGTGACAGCCAGTGATTAATGTAGAATTGTTGAAGCTGGTGAAAGTTTGAACTGTAATGTATTTTTGTTTGTTTACTGAAATAATTGGATGGCTGTCAAATAGTCATTGTCGAATAATTGGGAGACAAATAATTGCAATTAACTATTTAACGTTAAGAGGTCATTTATTTACATTAAATCATAAAATGCATGAGGAATATAAATATAAAATGTATCTGTAAACAAATACTGAATACATGAATATAATATTTAGAATATTTAAATACTTTAATATTTAAATATTTGATTCACACTATTTTTTGAAACTCAAACCACCTAATTATTATATTAGATCATTTTAGAACACAGAGTAATTATATAATAATATTGTTGTTGTTGTTATTTTTTTGTTTAATATTTCATATAAGAATTATATAATACAATCTATATATTTCTTTACTTTCACATGCCACTTGAAGGTGCTCTGGTTAAACTTCATTCAGGTTATTTTCTATATTTGACAGCAGATTTTAATGTGCTATTTACCATTTAATATGCTAACACCTACACTTCCTTTATATGATTTTTTTTCCTGAAATTAATACTTTTAATCAGTAACAATGCAAAAAAATATATTTCAAATGCTATTTTTATAAACTTTCTTTTAATCAAAGGATCCTGAACAAAACATATTACAGTTATTAGCCAGCACAACTGTTTCTCAACATTAATAGTCATAAGAAATGTTTCTTGAGCAGCAAATCAGAATATTAGAAAGATTTCTGAAGGACCGTGTGACACTGAAGACTGGAGAAATGATGCTGAAAATTCAGCTTTGCATCACAGGAGTAAATGACAAAATATTTTCAAATATTTTAAATTGTAATAATATTGCACAATATAGCTTTTTTTTTTACTGTATTTTTAATCAAATAAATGCAGCCTTGTGATTGTGGCTTGTGATTCAGGTGTTGGAGGTATTGTGGGAGTTGGCGCATCTCCCCACCCTTCCTACCACTCTAGTACAGCAGGCCCTGGAAGAACATCTCACCATCCTCAGCGACGCATACGCTGTCAAAGAAACCATCAAGAGGAACTACATCATCAAATGCATCGAAGATATCAAGAAGGTGAGCTCATATCATAATTCCCATAATACCACAAACTCCAAAGACTATTGCACTCTTCACCTCTAGTGTATGAATGGATTTAGATAAATAACTAACATGAATATGTTTCTTTTTTTATGATGTCACTATTATTTGTCGTTCTGTCATTATGGAAAGTCACTGTCTGGCTTGCTTCTGGTGGTCTAAATTGGAGTGAGGGTCCCTCACTCTCACACACATCTCCTGTGCTACTCCATCTGCTTTGTGCTCCTTCCTGAAGATCCATATTCAGAAGATTATGGACCATAAACACAAAATATGCATACATAGTCACACAGCAACGCAATGACACACATTTTCGAGCTTCCTGGCTTCTCTCTCAGGCTAGAATCTGTGCAGTGGGCTATTTTAAGAGCTGATCTGGGAGTATAAAGGTGTTGTTCTGTCTCTGGCTCTAGATGTATATTTTTGGCAGTCTAGTTTCAGCTTGCCTCATCTCACACACACACAGACAGACATTCACTTTGCTCAATCTTTGCGCTTCAGCCTCTGGTGTGATTTGGGTGCAGCGTCTGCCGCATAAACTCTTAGTGGCGCTCACTGAATACAACTCAAGTTTATGTCTTTAGATGCAAATACAGGAGGATTCAAAGTCTCCCAGCGAGACACAGGTCTCTTTTCTTACTGGCACCTGGGGCAAGAAGAAACCGAGCTCATTGGCTAAAGTAAGAGAAGACCCACCCCTTTAGTTTAACACTGACCAATCATAACTCAGCCTGAATCTCACATGAACAGAATTTGATTTGCAAACTGATGATTGCCACTTGATTCACGGGGAAGGACTGTTAAGATATGTGTGATTTACAAAGGGCACTTCTGAGGGTTTGATCTTCACGTCCAAATATCAGCTAATGACTTTTTGACTATTGACTTCAATCTGTTGTGGACTATTTAAGACTCTAACCAAAACCTGGGTTGTTTGATGGGTCAATTGTGTAATGATAATTTCTTTGATCTGTTAATTAAAAACAAATAAATAAAAATGTGGGTCACACATATAATAACTTGAATTTGCCTCTTTCTGAATTAGAAGGCATTTTTGGGGGGCTTATAAAGTAAAAAATGTCAGGGAGATACAACTGTCCTGATATCACAATAAAGAAAAAAAGCCTCATTAAAAGAAGACAGTCATGTGGTGGTGCATCCAACATAAAGAAAAAAATGTTTCAAAATGAAATATCATAGAGAGGACCCCAGACCCTCATGACTTAAGGTCAATAAGTCTCTCAAAATATATGATAATTTGACCATTTTATGACAAGACAAGGTTAGTTCAGATTGTAAAATGTCATGTGGTGCGACTCCTCAAAAACTTACATTTATAATTCAGTAAATTTTTTAAATTTGGAACATTTGAAAAACTTTTTTTTTTACTTTTAGTTTATTATCTTATTATTATTGTTATATTTTATTAGTATTTTTTTTTACTTGATGGTTATACCACATGACCTTTTTAGAGTCATTACATTGAATGGAAGTTGTGGGCATACTTATACGTCATTGACCCAGATGGAGATTACTGTATTCCATGAATGCACAGTGTGTATTATGGTTGATGTCACTGTGTGTTTATATCTGTGTGTTTGTGCTTGTATTGTAGTCGTCTCAGCAGACTAACCCTCAGACGGTGTGGGTGGTTCCAGCCTTGCGGCAGCTTCACGAGATTACGCGGTCTTTTATCAAACAGACCTACCAGAAACAGGACAAGGTAGGTGCAGACGGTGTCCAGACGGACCATCTGGCCTGTTCATTTTTTTCCTGCAAGTGGTACTACTTAAACTATAAGCCTAATTTTTCATGCTTTTAAATGGCTTTGGATTATACTTTGTCGTGTCCTCTAGAGTATAATCCAGGACCTGAAGAAGAACTTTGAGATAGTGAAGCTGATCACAGGCTCTCTGGTGTCATGTCATCGCTTGGCCGTGTCTGTCGCTGGATCCAATGGTCTTTCTGGGTCCACACTGGTTGATGGGCGGTACTCCTATCAGGAGGTGTGTTGTCACAAGTTCAATATCTCTTTGTGATTTGACGAATTAAAGCTCAGTTGAAAATAGATTTGCCAATAACAGTTATTAAGGTGTGAAAAAAAAGCTGAATTTCAAAAAAATGTGTAACAGTGCAAATCTAAGTTTGATTAGATAAAATATTTGATTATTATTTAAAAAAAAAAAACTACTATGAACCTTGACATTATAATAATAATAAAATATGATATTCATTTATTTTCCTTTTTTTTCCAGCGGTACACAAACATGTAGCAAATACAATATGCATACTTTTAGTCATCTACAACATATTACATAGGTTTTGTTGTTAATTGTGTTATCGTTCCAAAAAGGCGGTCGAGTTTCTGGTTAAGTAAGATAGTGTAAACAAAGTCTATTAATTTCCTCTGGTTTAAAGATTAATCAAATTGTTGTTTGACCCAAAAATTAGCACAGGACAAAAATATATTTGTAGACTACAGAAGTGACTCATGTTATGCCTCACATTTGGTAATAATGAAAACAGAGTAGTTGGTTTTTATTTATCTATCTGATGTTGTTGTTGTTATTGTTGTTGTCACATTTTTTCCAGTATTTGGAGAGTCACTTGAAGTTCCTTGCATTCTTCCTGCAAGAGGCCAGTCTGTACCTGGTCTGGAATAGAGCCAAAGAGATCTGGGAATGCTTGGTCTCTGGCATGGATGTGTGCGAGCTGGATCGAGAGGTGTCGTGTTGTTTTATGTTTTTTTTTTGTTTGTTTTTTTTTTTGCTTTGCTTGTTTGTTTTGTCTTTTTTGCTTGTTATTTGTTTTATTTTGTTTTGGTGTTTTGTTTGTTTGTTTTAATTTTAATCATGCTGTTTAATCATGGTGCTTGAAAGAAAAGCGTCAGGTTAAAGACTAAATGGCATTTTGTTATTTGTTATATTCACTAACTTGTTAAATATAGTGTGTTTAATGACTTTTCTGTTCTGTGGTGTAGAAATTGGTGTTGCAAATACTCAACAAAAAAAAAATGCTGAAATTTTGGTATTGCGACAAACTATGTAGTAGTTTTGATGGTGTTCAACTCTGCTCTAGATGTGTTTCGAATGGTTCACTAAGGGACAGCATGATCTAGAGAGTGATGTTCAACAGCAGCTCTTTAAAGAGAAGGTCCTCAAGCTGGAGCCTTATGAGATCACTATGAATGGTAAAAGTTCAACCACAGAGTTCACTCAGTGCTTCCACAGTATTTCCACATTATAACACCCTGAGGTATTACATGTCTTCTGTACTGCAGGAAACCACTGCGCTTACTGTGCTAAATTTACCCTCACAGAAAGAAATGGCCTTGTTAGCAGCATGTGGTGAAGTTGCATAAAGTGGAACTATGAGTGTGTGAGTTTTCTGTGGTCTTTCGTCAATGTTTTACAGGGTTTAACCTCTTCAAGACCTTTTTTGAGAATGTGAACCTCAGTGACCACCGTCTCAAACGGCAGGGAACACAACTGGTATGAGATTCCAGCTTTTCCTCAGTGAAATTGGTGGGGAAATCCCATCTTGACGGGTGAAAAAATATGATTGTCTCTCTCAGTGCGTGGAGCGATTGGATCTGGCTGGCATGGACTTCATCTGGAGGATCGCGATGGAATCTCCAGACGAGGACATCGCTAATGAAGCCATACATCTCATCATTACTTACAGCTACATTAACCTCAACCCCAAAATGAAGAAGGTCAACATTAAAAGTTTAATTTTTTTTTGTGAGACTTGCCATTCCAGTTTATATATAATTTCTCTGTTAATTAAAATTTTCTTTGTTTCTTTGTGTATTTTTTATAGGACTCAGTATCTCTACATAAGAAATTCATTGCTGACTGCTATAAGAGATTGGAGGTGAGTGTTACAGTGCGAAATGACACTTTTTTTTTTTCTTTGTGATGATGATTGTGATAAAGCTCATCCCTACATCACACACAGGCTGCTAGCTCTGCGCTGGGCGGCCCGACCCTCACACATGCTGTTACCCGGGCAACCAAGATGCTGGCAGCCACTGCTATGCCAACGGTCGCCACATCAGTGCAATCTCCATCCAGGTATGAGGACTAGTTTTGAGGCTAGTTGAGCAGCTTTCAGATCAGCTGATGAGATCCAGCTGATGTTGTTGGCTGCATGTCTTAACATAATTAAAGCACTTATACACAACTTTTGTTAAACTTACAAAATTAGGCAAAACAAGCAGAAAAGTACCAAAGCTAGAGCAGAAGTTCTGTTCCAGTCTGTACAGTAATTAAATTTTTTTTTTTTTTTTTTTTTTTGTTTTTTTTTTTTTGATTTTTGTTTTGATTTTGTCTTGTTTTTGATTTTGTTTTGATTTGATTTGTTGTGTTGTTTTTTGTTGTATTGATTTTTGGTTTTGTCTTCTGTTTTTTTTATTTATTTTTGTTTTCAGTTTTGTTTGTTTTTGTTTTTGTTTTGTTGTGTTGTGTTTTTTGGTTTTCATTTTTTTGTGCTCATTTGTTTTGTTTTTTGTTTTGTTTTGTTTTGTTGTTTTGTTTTGTTTTGTTTTGAACAACTCGTATCCCACATTTAATACCTTGTCATTTACATTTACATTTAGTCATTTAGCAGACGCTTTTATCCAAAGCGACTTACAAATGAGGACAATGGAAGCAATCAAAATCAACAAAAGAGCAATGATATACAAGTGCTATAACAAGTCTCAGTTAGCTTAACGCAGTACACGTAGCAAGGTTTTTTTTAAATAATATAATAAATAAAAAGAAAACAGATATAATAGAAAAAGAATAGAGCAAGCTAGTGTTAGAGATCATTTTGCTTTTGTTAATTGTATAATAAATGAAAAGAAAACAGATAGAATACAAAAAGATTAGAAAGCAAGAGTTAGTTTTTTTTTTTTTTAGAATAGAATTAGAATAGAGAGTGCTAGAGTTAGAGGGTCAAATAAAGATGGAAGAGATGTGGTTTTAGCCGATTCTTGAAGATGGCTAAGGACACGCTCGGATTGAGTTGGGCAGGTCATTCCACCAGGAGGGAACAGTTAATGTAAAAGTCAGTGAAAGTGATTTTGTGCCTCTTTGAGATGAACAATAATGCGTCGTTCACTTGCAGAATGCAAGCTTCTAGAGGGCACATAAGTCTGAAGTAATGAATTTAGGTAAAGGGGTGCAGAGACAGTGGTGGTTTTGTAGGCAAACATTAATGCCTCGAATTTAATGCGAGCAGCTACTGGTAGCCAGTGCTTTTCGGCTCATTAAAAATTAATCTTGCTGTCGCATTCTGGATTAATTGTAAAGGTTTGATAGAACTGGCTGGAAGACCTGCCAAGAGAGCATTGCAATAGTCCAGCCTGGACAGAACAAGAGCTTGAACAAGTAATATAATGCATATTATTCAATCTTATGTTGTAATATCAAGTTCGTTATTTCAAATGTAGACGCGCGGCAGGCGCGCTCATAATGGAAGCGACGTGCACGTGGTGCGACGCGCTCATTTTTTCCAGGCGCGTCCACGCCGCATCGAGATAAACACATTTCAACTTTTCAGAATGCCGCAAGCGCACCGCGGGTCA